>NW_009940318.1:29664-32975 GCF_000696875.1 Nestor notabilis | reverse complement strand
TCCTGCTCCTGCATGGAGTTATTTGTTCTTGGGACATGACCTAGAATAGCAGCCAAAATCTCAGGCTCCACACTCAGTTAACCCTCTGAGCACAACCCACTGCTGTTAACTCTGCCCTTTCCCCTCCTCGCTGTGCAGGAACTGTGTAGCTGTTGTTAAAGCTCTTTGCTCTTCATGTTTCCATTCTTCTACGAGCTGGTTGGAGAAAGAGGCCTGTGAAATGCCTGAGCTGTGCTCATACACGGGAAAGATGCCTAAAAACCAGGAAACCCTAGGAAATTCTCATGAATCCCAAGGATCAGACCTATCCCCTTGTAGCAACATCATCATCCACAGCTCTGCATATGTTTTAGGCAGAGATGCCCGTACTCTGCTCCTCTTCACTCTTAAATCCCACCTAAGAAATGGAGGCACCTGGAGCTTCTGGGATGCTTTCCCCCCCGTTGGATGCACTGAGATGAGGGCCACCCCCACCCCCCACCCTCGCGTTATACCGGGGGTTAAAGGGCCTTAGTGCAGCTCCCTGGTGGTCTAGTGGTTAGGATTCGGCGCTCTCACCGCCGCGGCCCGGGTTCGATTCCCGGTCAGGGAAATGTGGTTTTCTCGGGTGTTTCTTTCTCTGCTTTTTGTTTTAATTTAGCAGAACCCGCTGTACAACGTGCGCAGCCCCCACCCTCCCCCCTTCCTTTCCTCGCCGTCCGGCGCCAGAGCGCTCCCGGGTGCTGAGTCTGCCCGGATGGGATTTGGAAGAGTGGGAGGAACAACCCAACCCTGCCAGGATGGAGTTTTTCCTGCTGCGTTTTGTCTCCAGAGACTCCCCATCCCAAAATCCCCCCTTACTCATCACACTGGCTGCGTCCTGTCGCTGCTCACAAGCTGCACCATCCGACCCCAATCTAGTGCCCGGCTAGCTCAGTCGGTAGAGCATGAGACTCTTAATCTCAGGGTCGTGGGTTCGAGCCCCACGTTGGGCGATCAGCTTTTTATACCTTACTGAAACAGTTTAGGGCTGTCTCGCACAGGATGGAACATGAGGCTGGGAGATATCATAGGTAATGACGTTTGTATCCCAGCAAACCCAGTGTTTTATGGGATTGGAGGGGGGCTTCCTTTGCTTTGAGAGGTGGAAATGCCTTTTTATCTGCCTTCCTTTTCGTCCTTTCCATCATTTGTTTTAAGTTCTCCTTCAACCTCTTCACACTGCAGAGTGAGTCCTATCTGCTCTCATCTCAAAGTCCAACATTATGCTATTTATTATTGCTTTATGCAGTCTTTGAGTCTTTGTAAACCTCTCCAGACTGGAACTGGGTAATAAAGAGGAGCAAAATCCAGCCCCAGGTGAACAACAGGGTGTACCTGTTCTCAAAGTCCCAGGAAACCCCCGTTCTTTGCCTCACAATGCTTCTAAACACATCCATTTAATCAACGTAATGCCCTATTTTCTCATTTAATGCCACAGATTGAGGCATCCTTTGTGGTTTAGACCCAAGCCTTTTGGCCTGGCCCATGTGCTGCATGAGGCCGTGTCGTGTTTGCCCAGGTGCGAGCGGCAGCATTGTTCCCACCAAACAATGTCCCCCGTTGGCTCCGAGGTCGTTCAGGTCCTGGCTCAGCCCTGGGGAGGGATAAAGGCAGCAGGGACCAGAGCCGGGGGGAGCTTGGACCACAGAAGGGAAGCAGAGTCTGGTAAGGGACCATCTCTGGGGGGTTATTTGGGGTTTGCTTTGTGTCTCCTGGCGCCATCCCAACACCCCCCCAAAACCTCCCATTCCTTTGAATCCCCCTATTTCCACACCCATAAATGGGGTTGGTTTTTGCTGAATCAGCATCAAATTTACCCTTTTGGGGAGAAAAAGGGCAGAAATGGGGCATTTTGGGAGCCCGGCTAGCTCAGTCGGTAGAGCATGAGACTCTTAATCTCAGGGTCGTGGGTTCGAGCCCCACGTTGGGCGCTTGGAGTTGTTTTTATTTGCCCAAATCTGCCTGGTTCTGGGTGCGAAATGCTGGTTCTGCATCTAAGCAAGAGGTGGAGGCACCTTAGGATGTATCTCTACTCGTTTTGACTCAGAAAGGGCATCACAAACCTCTGTGAGGGCTTTGCCTGGTTGGTTTCCTCCCCTGCTAAAGGCTGATCACTGAGGAAACTCATTACAGGGGTTAACAGAGCACCCGAGCTGTTCTCATCCGTAGGTCACCCTGTGCTGGGAGATCAGGATCCATCCCCTTTCCCAAGATGAAGGTGCTCTTCGTGGCGCTGACCCTTGCTCTGTTCATTGGGGTTGGTAAGTGAAGGGTCACAGTTGAGCTGGACTTAATAAGGGGCAGAGGGACACCTGATGGCGGTTGGATGGGTCTTGCCAAGCTCAAGGCAGGGATCTGCAGGGCCGGGGTTATGTCTGTCTGCAAAGCTCTGCCAGGAAGCGTTGAGTGTCCATGAGCATCACTGGGCTCTTGTTCTGTGAGTGAAGGGGACACTTGGTCCCATCCCTGGTGACCTCCACATCTCCTCTGGGATCCCCCCATCTCATTGTAGGGGTGTTTGAAGCAAACACACACACACACACCCTTGCAGAATGGAGCCCAAGTTCATCCCCTCTTCTCTGCCTGCTGCAGTTGAGGCTCTTCAATGCAAGGTCTGCAAGTACAAGATCCCCTTTGTCGGGTGCTTCCGGGGAGCGAATGAAACGACCTGTGAGCGGAGAGAGAAATGTGCCATCATCAAAACCTCCCTGGGTATGATGGGGGGGGTCAAAGCCACCCGTTTCCTTTGGTCGGGAGGGCTCGTGCTTGTCTTGGGGAAGCTAAAACGCTTTGCAGAGTGAATGAGGACGCAGTGATGAGCCTGATGTGGGGAAGGGGCCACATCCCTTCTCCCAGTGGAGGCTGCCCTATGTATGGGTGAACAAGTCCCTTTTAGGCAAAGGAGAGGCTCGGTCTCCCCAAGTGGGTTTTTGTCTATGTGGGAACGTGGCTCATGTAGCTCTTTCTCCTCATTAAACCAAGCAAGGTGTGACTTTATGTGGGTTTAAGGGGCTGATTTCTTACCTGCTGACTTCACAGTTGTCATAGTCTGGTTTGGGTTGAAGGGACCTTCAAGCTCCAACCCTCAGGGACACCTTCCACTAGAGCAGGTTGCTCCAAGGTCCAACCTGGCCTTGAAGCCCACCATTGGGTTGTATGAGCTCAGTGCTGCTCCCTTCTAACCACGGCCCCTCTCCCAGGGAAGGTGACCCTTTACTACCAGCAAGGCTGCACCTCTGCCATGAACTGCGGCCGGGAACGGGCATCCGATGCGGAATCCCGCCTGACAT
>NW_009940318.1:17420-29633 GCF_000696875.1 Nestor notabilis | reverse complement strand
TCCTGCTGCGAGACCGACCTCTGCAACGAGGAGTGGGATGAGGACCCCACAGACTAGCCTGGGCAGGGTGGTGTGGCCGTTTCAATGCTATGAGCTCTCCAGCTGATCCCAAAGGATTCCCACCCCACATTGGGATGGTGGGACCCACTCTGTGCATCTGGCCTTGGCTTTTCCAGCTCGAGCAATAAACCTGCAGGTTATAAGCAGCAGCTGAGCCTGGCTCCTGTGTGCTTCCCTTCCCCTATTCCCAGCTCTCCAGACTCAGCATTCCTGGTGGTCTGGAAGCAGCTCATGGCCCCTGAACATAATCCTGCAGCTCCAACCCCAAGGGCAAGTCAAGGTGCTTTCTCCCGCTTGCTTCCCGTTTGTTTTTCCTACAGTGCAGGGCTGGGAATTTCATTGTTGGGAACTATACATAAGGGAGAGCATCAGGAAGGTGCTGGAAGCCAAGAGAAATAGGGGATGTGTGTATTTAACAGGTATTTATTATTTCACTTGTGCAGAAAACATGCTTAGAGTTGTATTCTCCTTGTATTTCCCCCCTCTTCCCTGCTGTTTTGGATGTCCGGACCTCTCCTTACCCAAAGCCACCCATGGTCGGTGGGATTTGTCCTGCAGGAGACGTTTCTGCCCTTCTTTGCCCTGAATGTGAGCTGGGACATGAACCATTCATTGATGGCTTTGGAGGAGGGAGGAAAAGCTTCACTCCTGGAGCCCCCTGGCACGGGAGATGGGACACTGGAGTGCGTCTGGGCTTGGGGACAGGTGGAGGGAGGTGCTGGAAACGTTATCCATGCTCTGGGCAGGGAAAAGCGCCTTGGCACAGGGGAAGGGAGCAGAGCCCAGGGGAGGAGGAGGAGGGAAGGAGGCCGGTGGGTGCCCAGGATAGATGCAATGGGGGAGGGAAAGGAATGGTAAGTGAGATGGGAACGGGGGGGGATGATGATGTGACAGAGGGGACAAGTGCGGCCGCCGCGGGCTGGGGAGGAGCAGGAGCTGGAGCAGCACCGAGATGTCAGAAGCATCCCGGGCTCCGTGGGCTGCATCCCGCTGGGAGCCCTCAGCCTCCCGGCTTGGCCCCCCCACCAGCACCTTCTCCATGCAGAGGGTTGGGAGGTTTGGGAGGATGCCCCTGTCCTACACTTCTGCTCCGAGGTACGTGGTGTTAGCAAGGGGAGGGCGGTGGGATGCGCTTGTGTGGGTGTCCTGGGGCTGCCTGTCCTCTCTTTCCCCTCCCCACCTTGTTCTCCTGCTTTTCCCATTGCCCATTCCTCCTGTCGAGGTGTCTCATTCTCTTTCCTTGCTGTTTCAGCATCTCTGGGTAGGGTATGGATTTCTTTGCAGCTCATAAGCCACCACCTCATCCTTTTGCACCGAGTTTTTCTGTGGTGAAAAATGCATGGTTGACCTGGGGAAAATGTGTAGTTTGTGTTTGTTTATGGCCGAGGGAAAAGGGAGGTGGGAGAGAAAGCAATTTCCCTTCCATAGGGAGTGATACGTGCGTGTGTGTGTATAAACATATATTGATATATATGAGAAGGGAGGTGGGTTTTCCACAGGGATGGAAATGGTGGGCTGCAGAGAAATAGGATTTGGGAAGCTCCCCCCCACCCCCATCTTGATATATGGACTTTGCATCCTTGTGTATTCCCTTTCTCCTGTTGCTTTTTATGGCCCCTGTTGAGCCCTGGGGCTCAACCAAGTCATCCGAGTCCCCGGCTGAAGCACCGAGGGCAAAACAGGTCTCTAATGGGAGCTCAGATGGTCACCTGGACCAAAGCCTAGAGCAGCTGCTAAACAGGGCTCCGAGCTCGCATTTAGCACCAGGTCAGCCAAAAAGCAGCAGGACCCAGTCCTGGTGGCTGTATCCCAAATGAATTCCCTTTTCCCACCTGAAAAGAACACCCAAACCAACCAGAAAGGATGGGGGAAGCCCAGGATTTGTGAGGGAGCAGAGGGCAGGCTGTGTTCCTGCTTGCTCTTCCCTCCATCTATATGTTGTCCCCAACGCCGGGGTCTTTGCCACTGGCTTAAAGAAACCAGATAGAGCAGAAGTGACCTCGGCGGCTCGTTCCTGGCAGAGGAACGCCCACAGGGGGCTGGATGCCAAGCATTCGTGTTCCGGGTGCAGCCCTGCTGCAATCAGTCCTTGCCTGCAGGAAGGAGGCCATGGCCGCGGTATTCCTGCCCGGCAACCTCCAGGACGAAGCCACTTGCTCCGTGTGCCTGGAGTTCTTCAAGGACCCCGTGTCCATCGAGTGCGGGCACAACTTCTGCCGGGCGTGCATCATCAAGAGCTGGAAGGACCTGGAGATGGACTTCCCCTGCCCGCAGTGCAGGGAGGTGTTCCAGCAGAAGAGCTTCCGACCCAACCGGCAGCTGGCGAACATGTCCGAGATCATCAGCCAGTTCACGCTGCGCGGGGCCAAGGGCGCGGAGGAGGACGGGCTCTGCGGGAAGCACCGGGAAGCGCTGAAGCTCTATTGCAAGGATGACCGGAGAACCATCTGCGTGGTGTGCGACCGGTCCCGCGAGCATCGCCCGCACGCCGTTGTGCCCGTCGACGAGGCGTCCGAGGAGTACAAGGTACGTGGCCGTCCGTCCTTCTGCCTCTCAATGCACTCAACACCATGTTCTTGTTGCCTCAAAGAGCCGGTTGATGCGTTCTGGCTTTCCAGAGCCCAGGAAAACCTGTCCCTCCTCGTGCATTCACACAGTCCCTGCAGGCTGGGATTAAACGGGGCAACCAGGAGGCTGTGGGAGCGTTTCCTCCATGCAAGCTCCTGCACAACAGCGCTGGGCTCGAGCCAAGCTGCAAACACAACCTGCGGGCACCCACATTATCAGCAGGGCAACACCTGACCCAGCAAACACCCACATCTATTTAGGGCTGGGCGAGCATCCAAAGGTGAATCCGAGGCGGTTAAAGCTGGGCTGAGGTTGGCTTGTGCCAAGAGCAAAGGCTGGGGAGGCAGCAGCCGATGAGATCAGAGCCTGTATCCTCCGCTTGCATCCGCTGTCTCCTTTCTGTGTCTGCTGCGTGTGTGGGAGCTGGTGCTGGTGTTTGGGGTTCAAATGCAGGTGTCTGTGAGCTGAGCCAGGGCCCGCACCCTGTTTCCCTTTCAATCCTGCTTGTCCTTGCACGGCCACAAAGAACACACCATGTGCAGGGTGGATAATGCAGCGAAGGAAAGGAAGAAACCCCAGAAACACCATGTTCTTTCCTTGTTCCTAGGAGAAAATCCAGGGCCGCTTGGACTTCCTGAAAAAGGAGAGGCAGGAGCTGCTGGAATTCAAAGTGAATGATGACAAGAAAACCCAGGAGCTCCTGGTGTGTGCCCATAGCGGGTGCTTGGAGTGGTGAGGAGGGAGGTTGAGGTTGGGGCTTTATTCCATCTGGAGTGGCTTGAAGTAGCACCATGGCCATGAGCTGTGGTGTCACACACGACACAGAAGGCAGAGCGTGAAGGTCTGTGTTTGAGGGCTGGGGGGACCTGTCGGACCCGACCAAACACACCCAACCTCATCCATGCTGCCAAAGGGAGCGTTTCCTGGAGCAGAATGTTCCCGTTTGCACCAGGTTTGGTCTCGGAGGAGCTTGTTGGTCTGTTTGTGATGACAGCACAAATTGGAGCTGGGTCTTGGCAGAGCTGAGGAACAGGAAGTCGCAGCAAGGCAGGAGCTGGGGTTTACATGAGCATATAGATGCCTCCAGGGAGGGGGAAATGATGCTCCAAGTGGGTTCTCCTACACAACCCTTTCTCCCAGTTTGGGTGGTGGGACCAGCAGGTGATGACAGGGACTAAGGAAACTTCCTGGTCACTGATTCCCACCTCTGCTTTAAGCAAGGATTAACTCCCCACCAAGATAAAGGAAGGTAAAGGGAGGTAATGGAAGCCTGTGTTGAGTCGAGAAGAGAAAACCTGCCTAAGGTCTTGCTTTGGAGGTGATCTGCTGCCCCAGATTTTGTACCTCTTCCCTCCAGAGCAGGCTGTGGGGATGCAGCTGCAATGGAGATAATGGCTGTTTGTGGCCATTATGCACAGCAATGGCTGTCCATCCCTGCCTCTTTCCAAGGCTTTGGCCCTGTTACGCATCATGCACTATGCAGCCTCCCAAGCAAGGATGTTTGTGGGTGCTCCATCCCCACCCCAATCACTGCACCAGCTTGAACCCCTTTATCTCACTGTGTTTGGTGGCCAGAAAACCATCGAGAGCGAGCGGCAGAAGCTGCTCTCGGAGTTCGAGAGGCTGCGGCAGTTCCTGCACGACCAGGAGCACATCCTGCTGGGGCAGCTGGAGAAGATGGAGAAGAACATCGCCAAGAGGCAGAACGAGAACATCACCGACCTCTCCAAGGAGATCACGCTCCTCAACAAGCTCATCACGGAGCTGGAGGAGAAAATCCAGCAGCCCATGCTCGAGTTCCTCAAGGTGAGGTGCTGGCTGTGAAATGAGCCTCCAGGGCTGAGGAAAGGCCTTTCTCCATCCCTTCTAATGTGGTTCTGGGTCCCGTTAGAGGTATTCTGGGGATAAATGTGTTTATTTCCCCCTATCTTCAATGAGCAGTGTCTGAGATACACCATCAAGAGCACACAGCAGCTCTCTGGCTCAGGAACATCCTGCAGCAGAGGTGTGCTCTTCATATCCAATAGCCTCTAATACCATTTTCTTCCATGACTTTGTCTGGACCTTTCTAGTACCCATAAATTCCCATTTCAAGGTGTTCAAAGCTGGATTAGACCTCGCATGAAGAGCCACCACAGCCAGATCCTTAGAGCAAGCACCTCCTTTGATGAGCTTGCAAGGTCTGTGGCCAGCTCACAATGCCCACTCCTCCAGGCTTGGAATGGAGCTGGAGTATGGAGCACATGGAGCTGGGCTCAGCACAACAAGGCTCCTCGCCAGGTTTTACAGTCCTGGCTGCAGAGGGTTGGCCAGGACCTGAAAGCAGAGCTGGGTTTCAAGTCCAAATGAGCCATTAACCAAGCCGGAAAGTATGAGAGAGGGAGCAGATGGGCTCCAGGTATTGATTGCACTGCAAAGAAAGAAGCTGGGGCCCATCCAGCCCCTTCCTTGTTACCCAAACACTCCTTTTGCAGCTGAAGTGGGGTTTGGAAAGCAAACCTGAGCTGCCCATCCCAAAATCAAGCAGTCCTGTCCCCCACCCTGTGGCAAGAGGCCAGCAGGGACCTTTTAAGTGGCCATGTGCTGATTGAAGTAATGGTGCTTCTGGTGCACACATTGATCCCTGTGGGGTTAAACTCCCTCTGAGGCAGCTCTGTCAATATTTGCAGATGGTTTCAGGACTTGGCCATGGGTGAAAGCGGGTTCCACGTGGTCTTTGCTCGGCTGCCACCGTTGTTCACAGCCCTGACCTGGAACGATGGGGGAGCTTTGGCTTTTAAAGCCCATGCTGGGAAGTCTTAGCCAGCTCCAGGGCCCTTTTCCACTCCCTGGGCTTGGTTTTGAGTCACGTCCAATGTTCTCGACATGGTTTATGCCCTTCTAAACTCCTCTTGGTGATGATAGAGACGTGGATGTGCAAGTTTAATGCCAGCTTTCAAGGTGGCCAAGTTATGGCGGATGATGTCCCTTTGGCTCTTAGGTGGATACTTGTCTTTCTGTGTCTCAAGCCTTCAAATGAGAGGTTGATGGGCCCTTCTTGGAAGTAGGAGACCCTGGGATCACCTCAAAGGCTGCCAGATGCCTGCTCTTGGCTCACAACAGCAACGCTCAAATACTGGGATAGGAACCAGAGAGTTTTTTGCAGTCACCATCACTGGAGATACCCCTAAATTACTTGGACAACCTGGCATGCTTTGAGCAATGGGGTGGATAAGAGACCTCCAAAGCCACCTTCCAATCTAAGCCACATCATGATGCTGTGGGCACAAAGCTGGACTATTATATATAGCACTATTTGGAAGGCTTGGTCCCCCCGCAAAAGCAGCTGGTCTTTAGTCCCTGAGTGAGATCTGGGAGGACTGTGGCCTTCCAAAGCTGGAAGCAAAGATCTGAGGCATGGATCCATGCCTGTTGTTGCAGCCGTAAGGGATGGATGTCTCAGCTGGGTTTAATGGGGAAGCATGGCACATATTGCACAGGGATTTCACTCTGTCTCTCTTCTTCCTTCCTAGGATGTAATGAGCATCATAAGCAGGTACGGAGCGCTGCTTCCCCCCCCTTTCATGCTTCCCCTCTCCCAACACTGTTTGAAGGTCAGTGTTTGCAGCCCAGGTGCCAGAGGGAGGCACTGTCAGCTGCAGATGGGAAAGAAACGGGGGAATGGAGGTGATTTCCTTAATGCTTTCCCTTTTCCCTTTGCAGAAGTGACGATGTGAAGTGCCAGAAGCCTGTGCCCGTGTGCACGGACATGAAGATGCACATCTGCAACTTCTCCCTCAAGACCGTCGTCCTTGAGAAGGTCCTAAAGAAGTTCAGGGGTAAGTGAAAATAAATCCGTGTGTTTTAAATAGGCCTTTTCCAGGCACTGGGACAAGGGATGAGGAGCTCTGGGGATGCTGCGGATGGCTCGAGGTCCCTGGCCGCAGCACTGAAATAGGATGAATCTTGTTCGAAAGGGCTTCTGGAGATGTGCTTCCAGCCAAGGAGTTCGTTAAAGAGGGGGAAATGAGCCTGACCCGCCAGTTTTAGTGCAACAAACCGGGTTTCACATCCCGGGTACTTGGAGGCCGGGATTCACAAGCCACCCCCTTGCAGGAGCGCAGCGAAGCCACAAGATGGTGCTGAGGGATTTGGGGAGGAATCAGGACAGTGTAAATAAGGCTTAACCCAACCCTACGTTCTCTTCCATGTCCAGAAGCTTTGGTTGTTTAAAACTTATACAAATTAACCTGTATTCGCCAGGAATTCCCCCATTGTGGGAGCTGGTGTTGCTCCATCCTCGACCCTCACTACCTGTCAAGTCCCATGTTAAGCACTTTGCTGTATATAAAGGTCCCTAAAGAGGGGGGGTTGTGCTCTCTCGCTGTCCCCATTGACTCGCCTTGTCTTTTCCTTGCAGACAACCTGCGAGATGAGCTGGGACGAGGTGAAAAAGGTAAAGGGAAAAGCGTTTGGATGTAGCGCCCTGGAGCAAAGACCTTAAATTGTGGTTGTATTTTGCAAAGGCAAAGAGAGGGCTGAGAAGAAAAAGGATAAAACAAGAGGAAAAAAGGCACTCTGGGTTTCCTCTTTTGGGTTAATTTCTTCTCTCTCGATGATTTGCAGATCCAGCCTGCTCAGTTCCAGAGTCAAAAGACGGGGTTTCTGGCTGACGCCGGGGATCTGATGGCTCAGCTAGGTCCTTTCTGCCTGTTTCCCCTTAAAACTGCAGTGCGGAGGAGCAAGAACACATATTTGAACTCCCCCCCAATGGATTCAGACCTTTTCAAGCCACAACTTGCTTTAAACCTGCCAGATTTGCCCTGTGCCCAGGCTGCTGTTCCCACCAGGGTTTGGGGTGGATGGTGTGGGCTGCTCCAGAGGCCTTAAATCCTATGGGAAGCTGTTGGAATGGTGCCTGTGGGCAGGGACGTGGCAAAGCACAAGGGGAAAGGCTGAGGACCACCACATGAAAGCAGAACAGCGACAGGACCCTCACTGCATGTCCATGTGGTGGTGTGTGTGCATGTGCTGAGGTGCAACCGCTGGTGCATTGTCCCAGCAAACCCTATGGAAGCAAAGTGGGGCACAGCTTATGCTGCAGGGAGCTGGGGGATCGAGGGCAGCCGAAGCTTCAATCCCACTCCTTAGTTCACCCTTCCCAAGAGCTTTGGATGCTCTTAGTTTTTAGATGGGATCATAGTATTGTTTGGTTTAAACCAAGCCAAGTCCTGAGCTGAAGCTCAAACCCAAATCCCAACACCTTCAGTGGCTGGAGATGTAAGAGGAAGGAAAGAAAACACCTTTCAAAGTGAGGGAATTTGCTCATCCAACCCATTTTCCCTAACTTCTGGTGACAGACCTTGAAAGCACCATCTCCTTGTCCAATGGAATAGTGCAAAACGCAGGAGATGCTATTTTAAAGCCAATCTCCCAGTTTTTGGGGAGGTGCTTAAGTTCTGAAGGAACAAAGGACTTACCCTTTCCCGTGGCTGCTATTGCTTTCCTGACTGCTATGAAACACCACGAAGCTTTCAATCCCATCATGGGTCTTCTTGGACATGTTTCAGCTCCTAAAGTCCCATTTAGATACCCCAAAGAGGTGTCACTCGTTCACTCATGGCAACTTTGCTGACTACAACCACAATTTGAGGTCACTCCCATGCTCACTGTTCCCTTTGAGCCTGGTTTTGGAAGGGGGAATAGATGTTTGTATCCACCTTCATCCACATGCATGTTTCAGATGGGATCTGCTGTGTAAAGATGCCCTTAGGTCATGGCTTTCCATGGGGACTTGTCATCATGGGGTGGTTTGGGGACAGACACTCAGCAGTCTGTGATCTGAGGGGTGTTCATTTTCCATCCTGGGTGTTGGACACTGGATGAGCCAAAAACCAATATTTTGGGGGAAAAAGTCTTGATCTAAGGTCCATTTTTACTGTGTGTCATTGTCAGTTATTTGCATGTGGATTTGTTGTGTTCTTTGCTCCAAGTATCCTTATATTGTTGTTATCCCATTAGTTTTGCCCTCCAACGGGGGGGTATTGGGGTGTCAGTGTGAGAGGACAGTGTCTGAGAGGTGCTGGTGTTGCTGAAGGACCATGAGCTGATCAAAGAGCCAAAGGCAGTTGTGGGTCTCCCTTTAGGACATCCTGAACCAGATCTTGGCCCTCATTTACCATGATTTGCTTTGCTGTGATGTTCTTCACCTTTACCTGATGGTGAGGACGTGAAAATGGTGAGGAGGATGCTCATCGCGTGCCTTTAACTGGGACCTTCCTCACCCGCCTCTAGAGAGAAGGAGCATATTTGTTAGCACCTAAAATGACTCCTCTTATAACAAGCCCCAAGCCTCAGGCTTCCTGCAGAGTCAATGGCGAGAGGAGGCATCTCAAGAAACTCCAAGCCAAGCCAGCGTTGAAACTTGGCTTTCCTTCCCCACAGGCTGCCCGGGGAGCTGAAGAGGAGCAGTTGTTGAGGTTGGGATGTGGTGATTGAGGTTGGGAAGTGCTTCACCCCCCCCAGCTCAGGCTTTTATCTGTTACCGTTCTCACTGAGTTATCCCTGTCCCTGCTGTCATCAACAGAGGACCTGACCCTGGACCCCGACTCCGCAAACCACCTCCTCATCCTCTCCGCCGACCTCAAGAGCGTGAGGATGGGCTGCAGGAAGCAGGAGCTGCCCGATAACCCCAAGAGGTTCGACACGAACTCGCGGGTGCTGGCCACCACGGGCTTCAAGTCGGGAAGACACTACTGGGAGGTGGAGGTGGGCGCCTCGGACGGGTGGGCTTTCGGGGTGGCCAAGGAGTCCGTCAGGAGGAAGGGGCTGACGCAGTTCTCCCCCGAAGAGGGGATCTGGGCAGTGCAGCAGAATGGAGGTCGCTATTGGGCTGTCACCTCGCCCCAGCGCACGCCGCTGAGCCTCAGCCAGAAGCTCAGTAAGGTCAGGGTCTACCTGGATTATGAAGGGGAAGAGGTTTCCTTCTACAACGCCGACAACATGCAGCACATCTTCACCTTCAACGTGGCTTTCCAGGAGAAGGTGTTCCCCCTCTTCTCCGTCTGTTCCACCGTCACCTACATCAAACTGTGCCCATGAGGCTTCTCTGAGGACCTCTCCCCGTGGTCTTCACTGGATGAGCACAAGAGACTCTTGAATCAGCCATGCAGCCCAGTTCAGCTGAGGGATGGGTAACCCGGTAGTGAGGGGAAACCATCCCAATGAGTTTGTGAGGATGCTCAGCTCCTCTTGCTGTGCTCTGTGAGTGGTTATAAGGGACTCAGCTGGAGTTTCTGGCTTCTTTCCTCCTTGCTCCTGCTGGGAAGGTCAGTCCCCAGTGAAGGGGAGGTACCTGGTCACTTATTCCAGCTGCTACTCCTAAAATCTGGAATAATAATGTACTCCCAAGGCTATTTTTGTGATGCTGATATGGGGGTCTGAGCCCTCCCAGGTGGTCTAAACCCCAAGGCCACCAAGATCTGACCTGTCTTGGAGTCAAGATGGGGTTGAAGAGATGCTGTGAGCTTTCGATTGCCCTCTCCATCAGCTTCGAGTGCTTCAGTTCTCTGTGCGGGGCAGGAGGGAGGTGTTGCTGCTACTGTGGGAAAGGCTGAAAGGTGCTTGGTTTTCCGTGAAGCAACACAAGTTCGTGTTGCTCAGGTGTGTTTGGCTGCCAGACATGAGCAAGAGCCATGTTTCTGAGCGCTGGTGCTCCTGTGGAACTCCTCCTGAGGTCCTCTCTGGCCAGAAGATGGTTTCATTATAACCCCTCAAGGGTTTTCTGCTTTGCCCATAGTGATGTAGACTTTGGGTGCTGAACCTTCTGTTTCCTCTTCACTGCTCCCTTCCCAGCAAATCCACCCGTTTACCTTCATCTCCTGTTTCCTTTTCCTCTGGCAATGCTCCCTTTTGCCAAGAGAGCAGATGCTTCATGCGTGCTTTCCTTGGGTCACGATGGCTTTTGCCAGAACAAAGCAGCCTTTACAACATAATAAGTGTTTTATTGTCTGAAGTGATGAAACCCATGATTTCTGGTTTGGGGACATTGCTGGTTGGTTTCTTAACCTCTTCTAATAACCTGCAACCCACAGGAAGCGAAACAACATCTGACCCTCCCAGACTGTTCCTAGCCCATGTGCTGGCAATAAAATGTGAAGGTGCTACCTGCACTGGTCTTCTCCTGTTTGTTATTCCCAGCTGCTGACAGGCTGGAGACCATCAGAAGTGTGGGTTGAAGGATTGTCCTGCTTGGAATTTAAGTCTAAAGAAAGAATTTAAGTGAAAGCATGTATATGTGTGTGTATAGAGAGAGAGGTGAAGGCATTTATATATATAGGGGTGGTTTGTCCCCCCCACATCTGTTTATGTTAAGCACAAACCCAACATCTGCATATTGCCCAGATTGAGGAAGCTGAAGGTAAAGCCTGAGTCGATCTTTATCTTCAGACACCCTTAGAAGGGAGGGATGGGCATCACCTCTGTGTTGTTGCAGCAGCAATATGGAGCTTTCCTTGCTCTAATTTGGCCAAACCTCCTCAAATAAAGAAAGAGAAGATGCTGGAGGTGCCAAGGGCTTGAACCCCCCCCCCCCCCCCCCCCCCCCCCGCGCGGGTGGGACTGAACCCCGGTTTCTCACGTTTCCAGGGGTGTAGGTACACTCTCAGCGGTGGTTTCTGGCCGTGCAGTGCTCCTGCTTGTCCCTGTGTTTAGCGGAGCTGCGAGAGGCCCGTGTCTGGGACAAGTATTGGGGGTCATGGAGGTTTTGGGGCGGTCCAACCAATTTTGGGGTTCCCCCCTGGTGACCACGGTGGAGCCCCATTTTTCCATTGCGGCTCCATAGCTCAGGGGTTAGAGCACTGGTCTTGTAAACCAGGGGTCGCGAGTTCAAATCTCGCTGGGGCCTCGGGCATTTTCTGTGCTTGTTTTTTCGTTTTGTCCTCAAAATCGGCATTTTCCTCCGTGCCGGGAGCCGGCGGAGCCGCGGGGACGGGACGGAGCCGCTCCCGGCACCGAGAGCCGCACCGAGAAGGGTGCTGTCAGGGCGGCTCGTTGGTCTAGGGGTATGATTCTCGCTTTGGGTGCGAGAGGTCCCGGGTTCAAATCCCGGACGAGCCCTGCTTTTACTCGTCTCTCTTCCCTTTGATTTTGTTTGTTTAATAATAATAATTTTAAAATAAAGGTTTTAATTCTTTTCCTCTTCCTTCCGCAGCTTTTTGAGGTCCCGTTTCAGCTGCAGCACTCTCGGCAGCTCACTGGAAAAAACACACGGAATGGAAGAAAACCAAACCAGGTTTCAGGACCTTTTTGCCGTTACATGGCTCAGGCACGCATCCAAACTTTCCTGTTCCTTAGAAATCAACCCTCCCCTGCTAATACCTTTTGTTACCCTCGCAAGCTGCACAAAGAAGAGGCGATGCATAAACCTCACACTGGGAATTCAGCATTTCCCATCGCAGAAGAGCTGTGGATACACAGGGACACTCCAGATCTTTCCCCCATGGGCTGTCACTTCTCCTGAGCTGCTCTTGGCTCGGCCCCCATGCTAAAAACAGAAAACTAAGCCCGATTTTTATTAATAGGAGCTGTGAATAAGCAGCTCCTGTT
>NW_009940318.1:7420-12420 GCF_000696875.1 Nestor notabilis | reverse complement strand
ACATGTAGCCCGATGTTATTGTCTCGGTGACTTATATTCCGAGCCCGCATTCATGCCCTGCTGCCTCGTTCCTGCTCCTGATCTGCTTAAAACCCAGACCAGAAGCAGCTTCTTGCCGGAGACCAATGTCTCCTTTGGTTTAGCAGGACAGAAGTTCTGGAGATGAATGAACAGGGATCTGTGGCTTGGTGCAGCCGTTCTGAGGCTGCTGGGACACACGAGGGTGCTGTGGGTTGCTCAGTAAATCCCCACCCCCACCCCCCCCCAGTGCTTGGGGAGACCCATGATGGAGGAATATGGTTAATCTGGATGAATTCCCAGATCCCTTCTCCAAGCAGGGATGGCAGGTTAAGAATCAGACGAGGGGGAATAAACTTACTCTCAAGCCCCAGACCTTTACCTTGGTGGAGAAGGAGTCATATTTAGTTAGATACTCCTTGCAGTCTGTAGCCTGGAACTTCTTGAAAGCCTGGAGAGGAGACACTGATGTATTAATGAGGAAATAAAGCACATTCCCAAAGCGCTTCCTTGGATTCTGTTAGGATTTGGTGATCCCTGGAGCTGAGCTAATGGCTCCTATTGCTTGGGCCTCAAGATTGGGGAATTATTGCCTTAATGTAGCTTCTTCTGCTTCAGCCAAGGCTTGGTGAGTGTTCCACAGAAAGGAACATGTATAAAGAGGGGTTTCAATCAGCTGCTCTTGTTTCTGAATGAGCCTTTCTGGCTTCCATGCTAAAGGACCCTACTCTTACCTTGTGCAGTGCTTCTCGGTACAGCTGGCTGGCACTCTTGCCTCTCTCTGATGGCTTCAGCGGGTACTTGAGGATGTTGGGGTTCCTGTTCACTTCCTTAGTCCTTACCCGAATGCCGTTCACCAGGTACCAAGTGTTGTCATCGGTCTGGATGAAGGGGTTTAGCTTCAGGTCAAACTGCCTGATGAACTCCCGGACCAGCCTGGCAGAGAGGAGAGCACATGGGGACAAGTGCTGCAACCAGCCAAGCCCAAAACCCAGCCCCTAAAGCATTAGGAGCATAAAAGGACACTTTCCCCTCAAGTTTGTTGCTGTAGCCATGTATTATGTCAGCTTGTGAGCGGAGATTGTGGCTATTCCAGGCTCTGCCATTGCTCAATGCAGCAGCTACGGGGCTATGGAGAAAGGTGTCTTTTGGCTTATGTTCTCTCCCTACAGCTCCTTGGCATCTGGTGTGGTTGGTGGCTCACCCACAGCCTCTTCCCATAGCATCGTGGATGATGACTGAGCCTTGTTTGACTCCACCTTCTCGCAGAGCCCTCTCTCCATCGGAGCTGGTGGGAATTCATCCATCTCCTGATGTTGTGACTTCCAGACTAGAGGCCTGACCGTGCATGGACGTGCCACTGAGATGAGAGGTCCTTATTCCCCTAACTCAAACTCAGGTGGCTCTGTGCTTTTCACTCCTTTAAAGCTGTGGGGCAGACAGCCCCTTCTTCTTGCTGTCCTACTCCCATACCCAAGCCCTCATCTCAAACCTCAGCCTTGCTCCTCCAAGCAGGCTGGTTCCTCCCCTGACCATGGCTATGAAGCAGGACACCCCCTTACCTGTGCTTGCTCGGCAGGCGCATGGCTCCCAGCTCCACGTACCAGTCCTGGTCCTCAGAGCGGTATGTCCTGATCCGGCCACCAACCCGGCTGCTGGTCTCCAGGACAATGACCTGCAACCAGGGATGGGTGGAGATTGCACACGTTCAGGCGAAGCAGCTATTCTAAGCAAAGCACCTACAAAGCCAGTTCGCAGGCACGGTGACAGGCAGCGTTCGTGGGCCATAGGGTGGGACAGGGCCCCTCCAGATGGCAAATGAATCATCTGTAGACCCAAACCCATCCCTTGTGTTCATTTGGAGACTATCTAAAGGAGTTGCTTGGCGTGAAGCTCCCTTTCATCTCCTCCTGTCCCTGTGCCTCGATCAGATTATATCACTGGAGCCCAATTGCTTTTCCTTCCTTTTCCCACCACTGATGGTCTACTCCCTTCTTCCTCTTCACATTGGAGAACCCTCAGTGCAGGAGAACGAGACCCAAAGGCACTCATGTGTCTCATGCAACCACTGACCCTGTGGCCGGCATCTTGGAGCAGCTTCGCTGCTGTGAGCCCGCTTATCCCTGCACCAACGATGACCACGGTTGCTGGGTGAGTTGCAGGTTCCAGCCCATGTTTGACAATGTCCAGCAGCTCCTCATAGTCCTTGTCGTGAAGACAATACTCAGGGAAGCACGGGAATCTCTTGGCACTCAGGAGACCTGCCAGCAGGAGTATTTGGAAGAGGACTAGGGAGAGAAGAGAAGAGAAGGCACTTGGCAATCAGCATGCAGGTTCATTCCTGACTGCCCAGGAGGGAGGTGACAGCACAGATTGCCTCCAAGTACATTGGTGTCCAAACCCCAAAGAGGAACATCTATCAACCTGATCCAAGTCAGCTGGCATGAGTATTCCCTACGGCATCAGCAGGTCTCGCAAGATGCCAGATGTCAAGTAGTGTCAGGAAATACAATTTTTAAGGAGAAATCAAGCCCATGGATTATTTCTTTCCTTTCCCATCTGCATTCTCTTTGTGGTGAGTTCCCAAAATGAGTTTGATGAATCCAGAAGGAAGGAGGGTAATTAGTGCCACTCACACACAAAAGAATCGAGGCAATCTTGTCCTGATTGCCCTTTCCTGGGCCTTAGGAATCCATGGCAGTTTGGATGCAGTGGGTAGGAGGAGAAGACAACAGAATATTGATAGGTGGACACCACTGCATAGAGAGCTGGGCAGACGAGCCAGATGGTGGTGGGTGATAGGGCTTATCTATTTAAATCAGATAAGACTGCAGCCGATCTGGAGCAACTATTCCTACCCCAACAGACACAGTGTTATCCCAGGGGAAGGAAGTTGGAACAGAAACCTGGGATTTCACTAGTTTTGGCTTCAGTTCTCCACGATAACTACAATAACTTTCATTTTCTTTTCCTTCCCCTGAATGCAGCCGGTTTCCTTCCAAGGAATAAAAGACAATGAGAGAAAAGGTTCTGCAATCGCACCCTGGGTAGTTCTCCGTTCTGGAAAATCCCTTTGGAACGGCTGTTCCTGCTGGAACAGCCCCGGTTCTGCAGCACCTGCAGTGATCAGCCTCAGAACTGTTACCCTGCAGGTGACTGTTGGGAACCAAAGCCCAGCTCCTCAAGCAGGTCCTTCTGCAGCCTCTGGAGCTCCTCCAGCTTCCTGGAGACACTGACCGGGGCTGTAAAAACTAATTAGAAAGCGCCTGCTCTAATTAGGCTGTGACAGAGGGGCCGCCTTCAGAGCATGGCAGAAAGTGATGGTGTGTTGACAAAGCCACATCGACCTTCTCACCCAGTGCTGCTGCTGCCCTGGTGGTCCTCAAGGACCTGGGGTGCTGCTTTGAGTTGTGTTCTTGCCACGTGTGGGGTTCATAGTGGTGCGAAGCCACTGCCCGGGCTCACTGCCCTCATCTAACCCAGCAGAGCAGCCCCAAAGACCTACGGACTATGTGGAAGGTGAAGGAGATCAGGGAAGGGATCCCAAATACATTGGGGCCAGCTTATGGAATGGATGAATCTCCATCTTCCCTTAGACCTTCCTGTGTCGTGGGGAGAAACCATCAACCTGATGTCCTCCAGGAATCTTCTGGTGGTTCTGAGCTTGTGCCTGTTTCCATCTACCCCTGCACGACCAGGAGCATCCCGCACCTCAAACCTTCACGAGAAGCACCCTATTGTCCATAGTGGCTGCCGAGTCAAGCTCCAGGTGACCAGGCAATACCCTGAGCTGGAGGAAGGGAGGTTTGTGGTTATGCTGTCAGGAGGTGACACAAAAGGCAGATATGAAAAACAAATCAAAACCACCCCAAAAAGGGGCATTGAAGATGAAAGAAAAGCAGGAAAAGCCCAATAGGAGAGGTGAAGAGTCGGGGAGAGCCACTCACCGGTCCCAGTCATCCTTCCAGCGGGAAGATCAGTCTTCTGCTGAGATTTGCTTTCATTTTATACACTGGCTTAAAGAAAAAAAAGAGGCAACATAGTTGTGGTGGCTCGGAAGGAAACCTGCCAAGGAGGGGCAGCTATTTGTCATACCAAGGGGAACCAGCAATTGAGCGTAACCAGTTCCTCTGACGGGTTCCTCATCTTTCTTCACTGGTGTTACCGGGTTTGGACATCAGCCACCAAGTCCACGGCACATTTGGGAAGTGTTGTGATCATCGGAACACGTAGAGGTGACCGCACCCTCCCCGTGAAGGGCAGAGAACTTCCCAGCCTCACATGGAGGTTTGGTTCTTTCCTTGTGCTGCGCAAGGTGGGATCTGAGCTCATGTGGTGGGATTCATTCTGCATCCCAGGGAGAGCCCTGAGCTTGCATCCACAACACTCTCCTGGTGGTGGGAATGGGTGTTTCCAGGTGACAGTTCATGTCAGGACACTTTATGGTCAGTTTTGGCTTCATCCATTAGGACTGAGGGGATCAAGGGCTTAGATGCCTTCACTGAGATGGCAAAAACTGGGTGACTTGTAGCAGTATTTTTCCACAATGGAGAGTTTTGACCAACCAAAGCACCATAAACCAACCTAAGGAAGCATCCCTTGGCTGGTTCACCGTGTCTTACCCAGCATATGAACATACTCAACCCTGCATAGGCTGTGTTGCTCCTAAACCCATGTAAACCCACCACAAACTACCCCTTCAAACCATCTTCTCCCTTCTCCTCTTTGCTTTATGCCTGAAGACTGTGTCCTTTACAGTTAATCAGATGATGTACTCGTTTGATGAGGAAATGAAACTCCATCGTGGTGCTTCCCATCAGGGGTGAACTCAGCACCAGGGTAGACACGAGCCCCACAGAAGGGGCTTTCCCTGAAGCCTCAGGAGTCACTGGCTCTTCTCAGTAGTGTTTTCTTCATGAAACAGTCTCCTTCCCTGCAATGCTCTCAGTTCTCCTTGCGTTGGAGCCCAGACCTATGTGCAT
>NW_009940318.1:2782-7389 GCF_000696875.1 Nestor notabilis | reverse complement strand
TTTCCCTTGTGCTATTAAGAGTCTGATCTTCAGATGTCTGGGTGTCTTCCCAGACAGGAGGGCTGAGGCCATGCTGCAGCTTTGGTCTTATTAGTCTTGATTTGTTATGTCTTCTTTGAGTGCTGCTTCCATTAGTTCTTTGATTGCAGCAGCTTGAGCCAAGCTCGTGGCTGGGCTTTATCCCACTCGCCTCTCGGCAGCAGTGTAGGGATTTACTAAGTTTCATCATCTTAAGGTGGAAGGGAAACCTATGGATCATTGAATGCTACTCCCAAAGTGGAGTTTTGGGGAATCACGGCAAGGCACATGGTGCTTTGGAAAGATCTGGTGGTGGTGCCCACTTGTGATGTTACCCTGGTCTCATGTTGTAGATAGTGCCCCAGAGGAGTAGATTGCAGAACCACGGTGAGGTCACGACTGGGAGCGTTGCCTGGACTTCCCATACGTTACCCCTTCCATGAAGCCACGCTTCACCAACCAAGTTCCCTCTGGGGCACTCTGAGCTTCGGGGAAATGGTGCTGACAAAGTGCTTCAGTCACTGATGACTCGGGGTTTGATCTTTGCAACCCAGCAAGAACCGCTGAACACATCTGCATTCATGGGATCTGTGTCCCGGTGGCCTCGTGACACAGACGATGGGGTTTTGTGGCGCTTTTCCAACCTCGGTTGAAGCCGTGGTGTGGCTCTTGGTGGTGGAGTGTGGGTGCTCCTACATACAGCCAAGTGGAGCTGTTGTGGTCCACGACAGCCTGGCCCCACAGGCAGCTCGGTCTGTGCTGGTTTAACCTTCCCCCAAACCATCTTTGCAGTGTTGCTGCTGGGATGGGTGTTCTAAATGGTGAATTCCAGGAATTATCTCTGCCTGCATCAAGGTAAAACAAGGAACTGATTCCTTGCACCCAGTTCACTTGCTTTCACCACGAGTTCCCCTTCATCTTCGTTAAAATTGGGTGATGAGCATCTGGGAAACTTCCCTCCTAAGGAAAACCAAAGGGTTGCACGTTCTCCTTGAGGATTTTGTCTCCATTTAAGAGAATCCACCAGTTTGATCCAGGTTTAACACTTGGAAAAGGCAAGAGCACCATTTTTCTGCAAAACGATCCCAACCAACCTTTAGTTTGTGCCTGATTTTGTTGTGTCTTGTGATTACCAGGTTGTTTTCCTGATACCTGTGGGTGTCTCCACTGAAAACTCAGCAACGTGCTTTATGTCTTCTCATGAAGCAATGATTCTTCATGGGGGATTTGGGGATTACCTGATGAAACCAGTGCGTGCACATGGTTCCAGAGGGATTGGAGGGAGGGCAGTTGGTTTTATCTTGTTTTGATAAAAAGCTACATCAACACGTGTCCTCACAAGCTGCTTTAGGATTAACCTCAAATTACAGGCTTTATTGTCTAAGTGCTGCATGCCACCAGTTGCAAAAGAAGTTCCTCCCCGTGTTCCTGCTCCTCTCTGCAGCTTCCCTGAAGATTACTGGAAACCGAGTTTCCACCTAAAGCCAGTTACAACATGAGGCTTGGAGAAGGACAATGGGAGGGATGGAAACTGAATCGAATCAGCCAGCGTGGGACGGGTGAAGAAAGGGCAAGTATTTGCTTCCAAATAATTGCCTTCTGCTTTTCATGTGTTGTTTTTCTTAATGAAGGGAGGAGAAAAACCAGTCAGGGTTTGGTCCTCCAGCACCAGAGCAGGTAGATGTTGATGTGGCATCAACTGTGCCTTTGACAGTGCATGGAGGAGCTTGAAGGAAGCACAGGAGGTGTGAGAGAACCTGGAAGGTGGAAGTGAAGAATGAGCTGTGTATGTAAAGCAGGGGGAGGGAAAAACCCGGGTGGATTCATTAGGGAAGCAATTAGCCCCAAGCAGACACGGGGCTGAGATGGGCAGGCGGTTTCTGCTGAGGAAAGATGCTCTGCAAAAGGATTTCCTTGCAACTCCTTTCCTGCTCATCCAGAAAACTCCCAGGACATCTGGAGCACGTCCTTGGTTGTGCAACTGCAAGACACAGCTCTTGAGGTTGGGGTGATGCTCTGGGAAACAAGTGATTGATAGCTCTTAGGTTGGCTGGAAGATTCTCCTTGGGAGGGTGAGCCCCGCAGCGCCATGGTTGCCACGGCGAGGATGGAATCCGCCAGGATTCTATCCTTTATGAACTGGTGGGAGATGTTGTTCTCTTGGCCAATGGTGGGGGCAGAACTGCTGCTCATTTGCATCCTCACTGTCATAAAGAGGGGAGCTGGGGGGGTCTGCAGGCTCCAGAGGTCTGGGCAGTGCAGGGCCAAGGCTGAGCCATGGTGTCCGTTGCCGCCGTGTCTGTTAAGGGGACGAAGAGGAGTACCCAGAAGAGAAGGAGGTCCCAGAAGAAAAGGAGACTCCAGCATGGGAGCAGACACAGGAGCCACAGCAGGACATCTGTGGCCAAGAAGAGGAAGAATTCAGACCAGGAGAAGCATCGTCCCATGAAGAGGAGAAGAGCTTCAAAACACTCCCTCCGCTTTGATGCCAAGAAGCTCAAGGAGGCCAAAGGATCTGGACGGTTCCTCTCCCGCGAGGCCAAGGGGCTCATGATCAGCTTCATGAAGGACATCTACAAGCAAGTGTCGAGCGAGGCCGAGCGGCTGCGGAGGAAGAGCCGCGAGGCCGTGGTGAGCCCCGTGCATGTACGAGGTGCCCTGCAGTCCGTGCTGCCCAAGAGGAGGTGGAAGCAGGTGGCCTTCAGAAGCAAGCACTAGAAAAAGCCTCCTCCTCCCTTAGGATGGGTGAACCCCAAGGGAGAGGGATTAAAGCACCTCAACTGCTGAAGAAGACCTGAGCAACACACCAAGAGTGGGGAGTTTGTTGAGTTAAATTGTCAATGGGGCATCGCAATAAAGCTCCAAAAGCAGCTTTTGGTGGTGTCAGGGGTTTCTTTGGCAGGAAGGGATGACGTGGGGCTGCGTGTTTCATTAGTGAACATCTGTAAGTGTGTTTTGCCTTAATAGAGGCTTCCAGGGCCTCCTTGCTGCAAGTAGATGGTTTGATATATTGAATTACATGTATTTTAATTACCAGCAGATGATGGGAATTGCTGTGAGCAGGGCAAAAAGACCCACTGGTCAAAATTGCCCAAGGATGGTAATGGTGATATCCAGCTGTGCTAAACCCATCCCTCACCAAGGTATTGCCCGTGACAAAGCAGTGGCTCTTCAAAAGAGTAGCCTGTGCAGCAAGGGTGCCAATGGCTTTTAGAATAACGGAGTTTGCCGTGGCTGTGTGTGCTCCGAGGGTTGTATTTGCTGCGAAAAAGCCTATTAGTGGTATCAGCAGAAGGGAAGGGAGAAAAAGGGGAAAGAAATATTTCGTTGCAGAGGGAAAAAACATGCATCCCCTGCCGGGGAATCGAGCCCGGGCCGCGGCGGTGAGAGCGCCGAATCCTAACCACTAGACCACCAGGGAGGCGCTGGCAGCGATTTCTACCGCCGCACTCTGCGATGGGTGAATGGGCGCGATGGGTGAAGGAGGGGGAATTTGGGGTGAAAAAGCGCAGAACAGGCGTTTTCCCTCCGGAAAGGTGGGGTAATGACTGCAATAGGTTCCATCAAGTTTAATTTCCAGGAGGAAAAGATGTGTCAGAAGTGGGATTTGAACCCACGCCTCCATTCGGAGACCAGAATTCCCAGCACAGGGAAAGCAATGCCTTGAGTCTGGCGCCTTAGACCACTCGGCCATCCTGACACTGTCCGAAGGCTTTTCTGCCCTCCTCACTCTCAGCAGTCACTCCACATCCCGTTCTTCCCTGGCTCCTTTGCACCATCCCTAATTCGCAGCGAGGTTGGGGGCGGGTGGGGGGTGGGGTTGCAGCAATAACCCCCTTTTCTGACTGTTTTCTCTGTTGCCCCCTCAGGATAACACCAGGATTTGATCTTTGGGAAGAGCCAGAGCAGCTGGATTTACACGGAAACAGGCCATGATCCCGCCTGCACTTTGGTCATCACCTCTAGGAGCAAAAAGTGGAGGAAAGATGGAACAAGAGGCACCTGCTCACATGGTGCTACCCCCCCCCCCCGATTTAGTTTAATTGAACCCCAAATCGGTTTTATTTCCGTCCTCGCATTGATCATTGAGTGAGTGCAAGCAGTAACCAAGGAAGACCCCAAACCAAGTTGTTTCTCCACAAGGAAACGCAGAAGGAAAAGGGGGTTTGGAGGGAAATCTGGGGGTCTTACCCCGGGGCTAAGTCAGAACAAAAGCAGATCTTCTTTTGGTGCAATTCCACGTGCTTCAGGCAGAATTCCCTATGCAAATTGCGGATGAGGTTGAGCTACATCACAAGGGCTTTGCTGCAGTTGGCCAATCCTGGGTCATTTGAATCCATCCACCTATGTAAGCGACGTGGTGGGACCCATCCAGAGGAGCCTCCAGCCTGGCAGAGACCCCATGGCTGTTGCCACCAGGAGACATGGGAAAACCTTGAGGAAGATGAGGAGGAAGCCCAAAGTCCAGCGGACGAAGCCTGTGCTGAAGCGGGGAAAGGCTCTGGCTCGGGCCCGGCGGTGGAAAGCAGCTCCCAAGGGATTAAACGGCTGGTTCGGGAAGGGGTCCTACAGCTGGTACATCTCCAGGC
>NW_009940318.1:1171-2750 GCF_000696875.1 Nestor notabilis | reverse complement strand
AGGCCAAGAGGTTGATCAACGTGTCCATGGGCGGCCTTTGCAAGGGGCTGATCGCCGAGGCCGACCGCTGGAGGAGGCAGCGCCGCGGCTCCTTCATCGGCACCTCAGAGCTGCGGGCTGCTGCGCACAAGGTTCTGAAAGGTGAAGTGTGTTCTGCCTCCTCCAGCTCCAGCAGGTCTTCTTACAGGAACTGAATTACAACAGCCTGTCCTCTCGCCATGGGGAGCTCTCCGTGTCTGCCTCGTGGCCTGGGAGAAGGAGAAAAGAGGGGTTGTGCTTATGGGTTTGGTGTGTTCTGATGTTCAAGGAGGTGGGAGATGGGTGGGAGCTGCTCCAGAGCGTGGTGGTGTCTGGAGCTCCCTTCGTGTTGGCTGGGATGGCATCACAGTGCGGGACCTGGTGCTCCTCACCTCCGCGCCCGCATCCTGACCAGCCACTGCTGGCAGCTGGGGACCTCCTGGGCCGGGAGGAGCTGCAGGAATGGGATAACCCGCAGCAGGTACCCGGGAGGAGCCAGGTCCTGGGAGCAGCCTGGGTCTCCCCAAGCCCTCTCATGGCTCAGCCCCAGGTATGGGGATGGTGTTTCCTCTCTCTGCTCCCTGCACTGGTCCCAGTAAAGGGAAGCAGAGCACCCGTGGGGGTCTCTCCCTCCCTCCCTCCCTCCCTCCCTGTGCCCATCACCTGGAGCTTCTGGCTCAGGATTTGGTGCAGGACAGGGCCCTGCCCCACATCAGCACCTGCTGCACAGCTCCTGCTCCAAACACATCCCTAGGGATCCCCTTCTCCCCTCTGCCTTCAGATCCAGCTCATCCAGCCCCTTCCTGTGTCCTGCCATTACCCAGGTTGCTCAGTGTCCTCCTTCAGGGAGGCGTTAGAATTTAGGGAGAATTCCCCATCCCTGTGCTCTTTCCAAAGCAAATGAAAAGAAACTTATTCCTTCCCCTTCACTCCAGCTTTTCCCACCCAGGGGGGGATTAAACCACATCCAAACCCCCTGCACTGACTGCAGGGATGGTTTCCAGGCTCTGGGAATTCTTTGGAGGCAGAAATCCAGGCTCCTCTCTCATCCCTGGCTGCGTTTCTTCGCCTCCCTGTTTGCAGAGCTGTGTTTTCCTTGGCTTTCACTGACTCCTTTTAAGGCAGCCAGGAGGGGTAACTCGGTAAGTGGGAATTCCCCCTCCTTCCCACCTACAGGTGCATGATTGAGAAATACAGTTCTGCTCACCAGCTAAAGTCCGGTGGTTGGGGGGGGGGGGAGGGGGGGGAACCAACTTGTTCGGGCCACTTTTCCGGATGGAAACGTCATTTCTTGCTTGCACAGCTCCCACCCCTGATGCTGATGGGATCCCCGGGGGATGCTCTGTTGTCCCAGACCCACAGCCCCTTCCCGTGCTTGCGATACTCAGAATACCCCTGTTGCTGCTGTCGGGATCCTTGGGGAGAGTTTCAGCCAAGGCTGGAGCTGCTCAAACTGCGTGCGGGGGATGCTGGCGATGGCGCAGGGGGGATGCGGGGAGCGGGGTTGCGATACCTCTAGAGGGCTCTGGGTAAATGCTGCCTCCAGGAGCGTCTCCTCTCT
>NW_009940318.1:0-1159 GCF_000696875.1 Nestor notabilis | reverse complement strand
CCGGAGCAGATCCATGCCCGGCATCGCCTCCATTGTGCCCCGCTGTCGGGAGGCTGGGAGGGCCTCGGGGTGCAAAGGGGGGGTCTGTGCATCCCCATCTCCTCGCAGCCTGGAAAGGGAGGACGTTTCTCCGTGCGGAAGCAGCTCCAGACGGTGAGTCCTGATCTGGGAGTGCAGGTAACGGGGGGACCCTGCGCAGGGATGAGCCGCTGCTCCTCATCGGAGCCGGGAGCCTGCGGGATGCGGCCCTGGGGTGTTCCCAGCAGGAGGAGGGGATAAGGGAGAGGACGGTGGATAAGAAGGATGGAGACGGAGCTCTGCATGTTGCCAGCGCTCCGCAGGGATGGGGCACCGGCTCCAGGGATGTGTCCCATTCCCCCCAGTGCCCCTGGGAAGGTGGATTCCCAGTGAGATGGGGACCGGGGGAACTGGGATGCAGGGGGAGGAAGGCAGAGGTTGCTGTGGGATGGGGTCTGCTGGGAAAATAGGGACCCTCCTGTCCCCAGGCTGCTGCGTGGATGTCCTGGATGGAGGGAACAGACCCCAACATGTCCCATGGGACCCCGGGAAAAGCATCCCAACCCAGGCAAGAGGAAGGGATCTTCCTTCTTTTTGAGGGGTTTCTCTTGCCCACAGGGGATTTTGGGGAGCCGTGAGTGAGGAACGGAGGGAGAAACCCTCCTCGTCCCCACCATGGAGCCGTGGGTGCTGCTGGACCCGCGGCAGAAGGCGCTGTACCGGGACGTGATGCAGGAGAGCTACGAGACACTGATGTCCCTCGGTGAGCAAACACAAACATCCCCTTTTCCTTCCTCTCATTTCCCTGTTTCCGTCAGGGAAGCAAAGGGCTCACAAGCGAGGGAAGATGAATCCAGGTTTGGGATTTCCCCAAGCCCCCTCCTTAATTTAAAGGAAAATGTTATTGAGCTCTCTGCATTTGTATTTAATTGGGAATACGGGCAACGGGATGTGCTCCCCGTCCAGACTGGGATCTCTCGCATCGCCCCTGGGTGACCAAGCGTAGGGGAGTCCTGTTCCTCCTGCAGTGGTTTAAATGCCACCCCCAGCTCCGGCCGAGGCCACTCTCTGCCCTTCTCCTCCTTTCCCCGTTTCCCAGCAGCACAGGGGCTGGTGAGTGGAAAAGCAGCGGAGGAGGGAC
>NW_009940317.1:0-16176 GCF_000696875.1 Nestor notabilis | reverse complement strand
CTGCCCCTCTACTCTGCTCTCATAAGACCCCCCTTGGAGCAGTGTGTACAGTTCTAGTGTCCTCAACATAAAAAGGACATGGAGCTGTTGGAGCAAGTCCAGAGGAGGGCCACGAGGATGATCAGGGGGCTGGAGCACCTCCCATATGAAGACAGGCTGAGAAAGTTGGGGCTGTTCAGCCTGGAGAAGAGAAGCTGCGTGGAGACCTCATAGCAGCCTTCCAGTATCTGAAGCGGGGCCTACCAGGATGCTGAGGAGGGACTCTTCATTAGAGACTGTAGTGGTAGGACAAGGGGTAATGGGTTCAAACTTAAACAGGGAAGTTCAGGTTAGATATAAGGAAGAAGTTCTTTACAGTGGGGGTGGTGAGACACTGGAATGGGTTGCCCAAGGAAGTTGTGAATGCTCCATCCCTGGCGGTGTTCAAGGCCAGGCTGAACAGATTTTTGGGTGATGTGGTTTAGTGTGTGGTGTCCCTGCCCGTGGCAGGGGGGTTGGAACTAGATGATCTTAAGGTTCTTTCCAATTCAAACCATTCTATGATTCTATGAATATGATCCCTGTCTTTTAATCCATGTGGAATATTCTTTAAGTCCACAGAATAAGAGTGAGTGATTTATGTGACTGGTGTTGTCATTTGAATTACAGTTGTGAACAGGACCAAAGGTCTAGACAGCTTTTTGTACTTTGACTCCTTTTTCAATGCCCAGTGCCACAGAGAGGAGACACTGTTGATATAATTCCAAAAGCAGCATCTGGCTCTTTGGTACTGAAAGTTCTAGCCATGCTAGTGAACACTCTGTAGGTGGACTGGAGTACGTATGGGCCATCTCCTTTAATTCTTCCTCTTGGGAGTTACTTTTGATTTTGAGAAATTTAATGCAATGACTTTGATGTATTGGAAAAGAAAATGGCAAATTATGTTTAATTCAATATTTTTACACTGTAAAAAAATAAAAAGTACTAGAAGTTTCTTTGGTACCATTTAAATTATAACATTTCTGGTTAGGATCAGCCATTATACTTCTGTTTCTTTAAGTAAGATTAAAATTATTGTGCTGTAGCTCAGTAAAAAGTAGGAAAGATTGTAGAATTAAAAATTTTGTCTAACAAGTTTAAAGTTGTCTTATAGAGGTCCATAAAAATACTTTCTATTTTTATTTAGTATAAGTCCGAACAGCTAAAGGAAACGCAGATAACCATTTTTTCTTATTGAAATTGAAGAACAGGCCACAGGTCTCTGACTTCATGACAGCATTTGCTGGCACAGATAATATTTACATCATTCTGAAACCACTGAAGTATTCATTTTATTCCAGCTTGGTTCATATTTCTCATGTTCCTGCAGTTTAACTGCATGAGGTGTCCTCACCATCTATGAATGTCACTGCACCTCAACAGATAAACCATGAAATCCCTGATGAAAACATGAGTGGCTAATATATTACTGGCTTTTATCCAGCCTTTATACTGTAATCAAAATAACTATTCAAAACCAAACACGTTTGTTCTGTAATTCACATTAATGCTATGGCTGTGCTTTATTATTACAAGTTCTATTAAAAGTGGACAAAATAATAGACACTAAAAGTGGTATGGCCTATGGTATATATTGCATGAATTATTTCATGAGAATACAGTCAAACCACTTATTTAGATGGGATCATTTGTTAGGATTTAGGAGTGGTGAAAATTGCCCACTGGACAAGAGTCATCTTTCCTCTTCTGGCAGACCTTTTTGGTCCATTTAGAAATCTAATCCTGTCTACTTATTTATTTTATGGTTTGAGTGTATTCAATTCTCCTTCATATAGCTCTAATAAGAGAAATTTCAATTTACAGTCAATGAATCTCGTAAAGTGCCTTGGGTAGTATGAATGTATACTCCAATCCTTCCCAGGAATCAGAGAAGGTGTTGAAAAGTGTGAGTACTGAAATTATTCAAGTGAGGACCTGACATATTATTATGATTAAGACAACCTTATATTTTCGATATTTCTTACATGTGACATCTATCTCTAACCCTACCAGATAAAGCGTAACAGGGGGGGAAAAAAGTCTGAGAAGAATATTAATCTGAATTTATTACAGTTTTATTTCCTATCATGGTTTATAAACATCTCATTACACTTTCTGCCAAAAATCTTGCATTTAATGAATGACCCAAACCTTTTCCCCATATATCCTGATTTATTGCTTCTGAATGAATCCCTAAATCTGAACAAAACTGAAGCAAACAAAGACCATGACTTCATGCCAAAATACCTTCAAAATAGATTTGGGAAAATGGATTTATTTTTTTAATTATTATTATTATTTAGTTATGCGCAAAACACTGTATTACTGCATCCACTCTATCTTTCAGATTGGTAGAGTAGTGATAAATTGTTTTTCTGTAATACCTGTATATTGGGAAATAATTTAATAATTTAGAAACCTCTCCATTTATAATTTAAAATGTCCTACTAGATTTTCTTTCATTTGAAATTTGACCAGTTACTACTGTATTCATAAACAGAAAAAAATGCTGTACTGCCTGAAGTTGCCTCAACAGCATTAAGTCCATTCTCTATTTAAAAATCCCAACCAAACAAAAGTGTAATCTAAATCTGAAACTGTCTTATAAAAGCAAAAAGCTCATGAAGTGGGGGTAAGAATTCACTTTAGGCAAGAACACTGAACTAGACACACTGCTAAGACGGATATCCCATCTGTAGCTGTCACCGTTCAAGCCCAGCCAGCAACTTGGAACCACGCAGCTGCTTGCTCAGTCCCCCTGCTTTTCCTTCCTCCCCCCACTCCTGGAGGGATGGGGAGGAGAATCGGAGGAATGTAACTCCCACAGGATGAGATAACAGCACTCCAGTAAATAAGGTGTAATACAAACCACTAGTGCTACCAGTAATAATGATAAGGGAAATAACAAGGGGAGAGGATACAATTGCTCACCACCCGCTGACCGATATCCACCTCGACCCGAGCAGCGATCTGGGCCTTCCGGGTAACTCTCCCCAGTTGGTATACTGGGCTTGACGTGCTGTGGTATGGAATACCCCTTTGGCCAGTTTGGGCCAGGTGTCCTGTCTCTGCTTCCTCCCGGCTTCCCCTCCTCCCTGACAGAGCATGAGACTGAGCAAGTCCTCGGTCAGAGTAAACGTTACTGAGGAACAACTAAAACCATCAGTGTTATCAGCGTTGTTCCCAGGCTGAAAGTCAAAACCACAGCACTGCACCAGCTACTAAGAAGGAGAAAAAATGACTGCTGTAGCTGAACCCAGGACAGTAGCCCACGTTGCCAGTAAAGCATCAGTCATTTTGTGGATGGATGGTGAGTCCTGTGGCTTTCTGTGCTTCTCTCTTAACTTAGTCATTTCAATTATGAAATTTTTGAATTTTTGTCTTCATTATATTTTTGTGAAGTATTCTGTGTTAAGACTGGCTTATGTGTAGTTTTCATAGGTTGAGCTTGTTAAAATGTAGTGTAGCTGCACTACTAAAATAAACAACTTTCTTGATGGAATCCCTCTTCATAAAAATCAGTAAGTCATTGTGTTACACAGCTCCAGAGGAGATGGAAACCCTGATATCGTTGAGCCACTGAAGTTTTTGATCAGGTTTGAGGAAGCTTTCTCAGTCTTCCTGATGTATTAAAATAAACCCCTGTTGATGTAATCACTGCTCAGAAAGAACGGCCTTTACTTTCCTTGCTTGGGTTACTTCTTTTTAAATATACAGCTGTTATACATATGTTACAATTAAATTTTACAGAGGACAAGAAAGACAGAGAGTGTTTGTACAAGAGTGCAGAGGTTGTAAGAATGGGAGATATTCGAACAGGTTAGCTTTTTAGCTTGCAGTCAATTTTCCTACATGGAAAGTGTGGAAAAGATGTAACTGAATGTATTAAATATAAATTGGTTTCTCAAAATTATTACCATCACGGGGAGGTGGTGATTAGGTGTCTGATAAACTCTTCAAAGTTTAGAAACCTAGTTCTGAAATTCCACTTCAAAGAGTGTTTAATGATGAGAAGTGGACTATAAGAAGGTCTACATTTATTCATTAATCAGGTGTTAAAATTTTGATTGGTTCCACTCTGAAAATACTTGAACATGCATGCATCAGAGAGCGGTAATTTTTCGTTTTTTATCTAAGCGTAGCTGTTGTGTAGCAGATAGATACTAACCTTCATGTCACCCCATTGAAAAAGCATTCAATTCAGCAGCTGACTTTCGGTAAGTAGATTGCAAGATATTGATACATCAATGATCAAAAAATTGATACAGTGATACTAAACTATGTAAACATCCTTAAAAAGAAATTCTTACAGATTTTTTTCTTTATATATATTTCTCTGATTGTTAGCGCTATCTACTACAACCTCTTTTTCTAACCCCTGCCACCACAGATACGCAGAGAGCAGGCTGCTAACCTGTCCTATGGAGATCTAAAGTACTATAAGGAATATTTTGCTGAAAACCCTACGGATTTATATTACGCATATGAGTAAACACTATGACAAATACTATCACCTCTTATTTGAAAAAGGATTATACATTCAGAGCTGCATTAACAACCTGACATGTAAACCTAATAACTCACTATACTATGGTGTGAGACAGTTTATCATTTGAGTATTATGCATAGCTACTTATTATGCATAGATATATTTTCTAGGTAAACTTTTTTTTAAAAAATTTTTATTTTAATAAAAATTACTTCAAATAGTAGATTGTTTCACTCATTAGGAACTTCCCAGAATAGCAAAAATACTCTTAGGGGAGCTGTTTTGCCTCATATTATTTAACACAATTTAAATTCATGTCAATATATTTGAAGAGTTAAGATGATCTATTTTTCTCATTACAGAGAAAAGAAAAGGATACCACGATCTTTCACAATTTGTGCAGTCTGCCATTGTTTATCAGACAGCTGCAAGAAAGTTTACTGGGAGGATTTGCTTGAGAAGTGAGGCAATGTTTGCCACTGGCATTTAATTTCACATTTAAGCAATTATTTCATGCTGAGAAAAAATTGTGGACACAACTAATTTCCCTTTAAATTGTGCAAGGTTATGTCCAGACTATGTACACTGAATTATTTTAATAAGGTACAGTGTGTTTAAAAAGCACATGTAGATCTTATTACGGATAAATAGGAAAGAAAATATTTCTCTTATTCATAGTGCTACTGTGCAAGGTTTGGATCCAAACAGTCTGGTAATCTGCCAAAGCAAAACCCAAAAGCCTTAAACCTAGAGCTAGTTCTTGCTTGTAAACCTCTCACTGCTGCTGTGATGGGTTTCTTTTATCCTATAAAGAATAGTCTCTTATTTTTCATCTTAAATAGTATTTGTGAGTGTTACTCATCACAAAACTAAAATGGCAGGTGGATTCTGAAAATGACTGGTTGCTAAGATCCAGACAGTTATCTGATTTTTATAGTAAAAAAGAAAACTTCAAGCTTTCAAGTAATTGAAAAAATATTTTCCCTGGCAAACTGGAATGCAGATAATATCAATTCTATCCTCGTAAAAAGTCAATTAAAACATATTTGCTGTATTCTAGTATTTTTAAGTACTGGACTACCTATTTAATGAGAAGTCTATCCAAGATACAGAGATTTAAATAGTTTTACAATGGAACCACAGAACAAGAACTTATTTTTCACTACTAGGCATTTTCAGGCAGTATGTGTGGAGAATGAATGTTTGCCAGGACTATCTGGAAGGACACAAAAAATACAGCACTCAAGACAGACTATTACTGTCACCTAAAAGCAGACAATTTTTTATTCCTGGAAAGGTGTCTGAGAAGTTGATGAACAAGCACTACAACCAACATCTACTTTCTGCCAGCAGACAAGATTCCCCACAATCCCACAATAGCTTCAGCTTTCTAAGATCACTGAAACTGATTAGTTTTAGATTTTACTTTCTTTCCACTGCCTTTAACAAAGGTGAAAACACCATGTTTTCCTCTTTCTCTCAAAATAGTTTTATTTCTTCATTGCAGTGCTATTTATGCCCAAGTTATATTTATCATATAAATATATAGTGCTATCTAAAGTTGTTTTTCAATATGCAGGCCATTTGAAAATCAGTCTCTGATATTCTGTTCCCACTCTTGAAATAGACTGTCAATTTTTTATTTTTTGTATGTAAGTCATAACTTACTATATCTATTATCATACAAAAAAAAATATTTGATGTGACTGTAGCCTTATGTTTTTCGAAGCACCGCACTTCAGAACATTCTAAGTTATCTTTCAATCCCTCATACAATAGCTTTAAGGAAAACTAATTGGTCTGATACCTAGCTCTGCCACTAACCTACAAGTAACCAGTTTCTGGGTTTTCCTCATAGGTCAGCAATTTGCAACCATCTTTCACAACTTGCCTAAAATGCTCTGTTTCCCTCTTAGCCTGAGGAAAGTAAATAGACGTATGTCTGTATTTAATATTACTTCCATTCAAATTCTCCAGATTCCATGAATGTGAGTTGATGTCTGTTGTCAGGGGCTAGTTCTCTCAGGCTTTCTTCATGACTGAAAAGGATTAACAAGAATTTGATTAGTCTTGTAGAAGTATCTTGGGAAATAAAAATTAATTTGGGCTTTTTGCTGAGATAATCAGTTCTACTGAAATATTCTCAGTGCTATTTGTAAAGCAATCTCCTGAACTTGTACGTTAATTAGTTTGATAAATGACCACTATAGTGTTTTGATGTATATTATAGAAATGATGCTCTATGCCATTCTAAACTTGAAAGCCCATCCCCAGCTATCTATGGAGATTTGAGTGATTAGTTACAGGTGAGTCAGTTGTGAGTATGACAAGCCAGGCAGGCCTGCGGCTTTATGTGAACAATAAAACACTGGGTGCCATTTCAAATGTATATTCTAAAGTCAATGAAAGCCATACATTATAGATAAGTAAGTTTTGCCTTTTCCAAATACGGTTCCAACAAATCAGATTCACATTTTATGTTAGTATAAAATGTGAATTTTATGTTAGTATAAAATGTTCCAACAAATCAGATTCACATTTTATGTTATGTATTCAACAATCTCATGTACATTGACTCTGTTCTGTTATGGCAGTGCTTATTTCAGTATCACCTGCCACACAGATGTTATACTTGAAAATGCACCTGAAGCATGCTTCCTTCCTCTGCTTTTCTGTCTGTTAGGATACTCAGTTTATAGGTGACAGTGCATAAATCAGTGCTGAAGGGAAATATTGCTTACCTGTATCCTTCTGGTTAATAACAGTTATAACTGCGAAAAATGTATTACAACGGGTTAAATCCTTCGAACTTTTTAATTTTTGTAGATGAACAGAGTGCTTTGTTTCTGACAGTTAAAAAAAAAAAATTACTTCAGTGCTGTAAAACCGTTGACACAAAAATACATTTTTCAGTCTTGATGGAGCTGCAGATACTACATCAAGTTCTCACTGAGATTTGTCCGTAGTTCTGAGTGCAAGAAAGAATTGGAGAGCCAGAACTGCATTCTTAACAAAACACTTCAACATTTCAGAACAAAAGAAAAGTCTGTGTTCACAGAAAGTCAAGATTATTGAAGCAATAAAAAGCTAAAAATAAGCTTCATACAAACACCAGATTCATCCCCAGGAAATGGTCGGATTTTATGGACTGCCTTTCTGAGTGTCTGGTATAACTATTTTTCTGAGATTACATGGACCCTATCATTATTTTTTTTTAAATTTAAACTGACATTGGAACTTCTAACCGTCACTAACTACAGTGATTAGTCCTTGTATAGCTCTCATATATGACAGAAAGTCAGTCTAATCCTTCTTGGGATGTAATACAATCCTCATATAATGCTGAAGTTTAAGGTTGCCGACCTTTTATTTCTGAAAAGCTCCAAACTCACTTTTTCATTTTTTCAGTAGAGGATAATTATCATTACTGTTGCTTGACAACAAATATCCATTAATCTAATACACTTGATAAAATCAGCTGGAGTTGATGTTTCTTACAGGTGCAACATAAGAGCTGTAACTCATTAAAAAAGATAAAAAAGAACATTGTGCCTCTAAGCTGTCATTATGCCTTTGTGATCCTGGATGTTTCATAGTTGAGCTGTTTTTCAACAGTTTAGCAACATGTGATGGATTATCAACATTGCAACAGTCTCCTTAAACTGCTCTATGGATACTATAGCTTCTTGGAATTTCTACAGTGTTATACATACGTGCAGCTTTGGATCCTGGCCAATCTAAAAAAAAAAAAAAAAAAGCCAGACCAAGACTGTAATTTGTATTGGTCCAGGATAGTTTCCCAGTTCACCTTGTACAGTGACTCCTATAGAGGGAACCTCAGCAGATGCTGTTTAATATCATCAGTTACTCTGTCATTTGGTTTTTTGGATACATTCTCAATTTCTGATAGCTGACTATAGGTTCTGACTCATAGTTTGTTATGGCTTCTAACCTAAGGATCATATATCTGCTCCTAAGTGTTGAGCGGGACTGAGTAAAGAAAAAGTATACACATACTAATCCAGAATTTTCCACAGACAATACTAGATGGACGCTGCCATCTTATGGTCAGCTTTGGAGGCAGGATACCAACCTCAGTCCAAACATCAGAACCTTCCTTAGTATGAACAAGTACAACCATTCCTATATTTTTAAGAGTCCATAACCTATAGAATAATCTTTAATTCATATATTGGTCAAAACTTTAATGGAAATCAACTCCCTTTTAATAGAACCAGATAGCATTTGAAATGCTGTTTGAATGCTGCAGATTGCATTTTCATCCCAACTAATGTGAATGACTCGGGATAACTGAGAAGCTAGGTATATAATGTCCTATAATAATGGGTCAGAACAGTTTCAGCAGACCTGAAAATAAAATTTCTGGATGTAAATAAAAATTAATGTTCCTCTTGTATATTAAGCAAATATGTGCACCCTCAATTTGTCTTCTCAAGAAAATCTTCCATTTCTGAAAGAAAAAAACGGACTATGGAAGTGTGTTTCCTAGTGCTTGCAGTACACTCACATAGCTCTCTTGTTTTCATTCTACTTCTCTGCTGTGAAAGGCAGCACATGTGTGGCCACTCCTAGGGTGTGCTTGGCAAGGATGGAAGCACAGACGCCAAGCTCTGGAATGTGTTTTTTCCAGCATCAATATATGGGATTGTAACTGTCTTCCTGGCTGGATTTCTTCATGCTTCTGGCTGGCTCCATGTTTGGCTGCCAAAACTACTGAAGGAATTGCCAGCAGGACTGGTGTGGGGATTAGTCTGGTTTAGCTGTCCTAAACTTCAGGATGCCGTGATCTTTCAATTTCCTTTTCACAATGGGGAAAAAAAAAAAAAAACAAACCAAAAAAACTATCTTTTTTAATGTTTAAGAACAAGATTCTAGAAGCTTTTGTTTTTTCAGAGATGCTTCTCAAGTGACTTTTGTGGTGAAAAAAGAGGAAGTGCTGTATTGATCTGTCAACTGTTAGAACACGCATAGCAAACAACCCACTGTACAAATTCTGCCCATACCTTTTGAGTAGGACACAGTTCCTTCCTCAACTTGCTCACAAATAAATAGGAGAACCAATTGCTCAAGTGCTTTCCTTATTTCTTCAAGACTTGGTATCTTGAATATTTTTAGGTCGGCAACAGCCAAAACAACTTACTTATGTCTCTAATAATAGGATGCAAGAAGAACAAGTTACCTTGTTCAGTGTATGACTAAAGCAAGAATACTGACAATACAAAAGAATACTGAGACTGTTTGCACCTTCAACAAACATATCAATCCAAACTTCTTCCTGATTGTTTCATATGCATCAGCTAATGGCAATAGAAGAAGAATATCAAGATCTGCCTGAGCTGCCAGGCAAAAATCAGAATCCAAAAGCAGGCTGAAGATTTTGAAAGACATAAAAGCCACCTCTTTCTTGAATCTTGACTGTATGACAGGTGTGTGGATAATGTACATCCTGAAAATGGGCTGGTAGACCGCATTTCCCCACTACATTTTGGAGATCTGAAAGGCATTGTAGCTTATTAAGGCAAAAGCTACTATAATGTTCCTTTGGGAATGATACAGTCTTGCATTGCCTGAATTTAGGGCTACGCTTACAAAGCACAAGAGAATTTATTATATTTACACTGTAATATCTCTAGTTTCCAGCAAAAAAGTAACTTCGGTACTAATTTCCATAAAAATATCCATTGCTGAGCATAGATATGGGCTGCAGAGGTGAATACTCTTGTCTCTTTCTTTGTGCTTTGAAAAGTTCCAACATATTTGGTACTTTAGCCCTTTCCGGAGGACTGCCTGGGGTGGTGTTGGTCCATTCCCAAATGAAACAGACTGTAATTTGCACAGACTGTAATTTGCACAGACTGTTCCTCAATATTTTTCAGAAGAATAAAAGTTGGGAAATGTTTCCATGAGTGAAGTGCCTGGAAAAAGAAGGGGGAAAAGATTAAGAAGTTGAAATGCTCAAACAAGGGAAAAGATGGAGGAAACATTAAAAAAAGAAGTAGCAGAAACTGGATCAAAGAGGGCTGTATTTAGAGACAACAAGGTTTAAACCTTTTGGTCTTATATGCAAATCACACACAAGAACATTTCAAAGCTAGGGCCTGTTTTTGGGCCCATAAACCTTAAGACAGCTCTGGAATGATGGACTACTTGACAAGTGTTAGAGAGAAATATAAACAGCTTGTGTTTTTCTAGAGGCAATGGCAAGGAAAGAACAGTGAAAAGTAAAAAAACCTCACCTTACAATTTACTTGAGACTGTATAGATCTTCATCCATTTGATACTAAGATAAAAGCTTGTTCCTAGGAAAAAGAAAAGATCAAGAGGGATAAACATTTTAGAATTTATTTTTTTAATTATTTTTATTCTTCTGTTTTCTTTTTCCTGTCTGGGGAGGATGGGAAAAATAACTGAACCTTTTATTGATCAAAAAAACCTGTTATAAGATAAGAAGCTGAATTTTAAAAAAATTAAAAAAATGGGAGAAGGTGCCTTCTGGATGTGGGAGGGGTACAATAATGAAAGAAACTTTAAAAAGTTGTGAGGACAGAGGTGACATTTTATTTTATAGGGTATTTATTGTCATGTCTGTGGCTGGGGCCATGGAAAGTGGGCATGTACTTCTGGGCAAACATCAAAAGTCTGAGAAGTTCTACTGGATGGTTCCAAAAGTTGCTTATCCAAACCAGTCTGGTTTGGAGGGGATAGCTCATCTCGGAGATCATTTCTGTTTCTTGTTGCGGTCGAAACAGGGAACAGGGAGTGAAAAAAAAAAAAATAAGAAAAGAAGAAAAGATTACCAAGTGTTTTAACAGCTGAAGAAATTTTGCCTTGATTTGCCTTTTGAAGTAAAGGTTCGAGTCAGTTTGTTTCTCCAAGTTAGTCTGTAAAACTAAGACATAAACATGCTGAGCATGCTAACTAGTTGATGGGGTGTCTGCCTGGCCTAAGTACTGCCATAACTATTTTTGGTTGAGAATATTTGGTCAAGAACTCAGGCAAGGCAAGCAAACTGTTACTGTAACCCTTCTGATAACCAGATATATTTTAAGTAATTATAGTAAATTTAGAAAAAAACTATTTAGGGAATATGTCGACTGCAGGGTGTGAATTATTCACAAAACTGTCAAAAATCTTTCCACAGTGATCAAATATTGTTTCTCTGTGGTCTGTTGTAGGGTCTACAACCAAAAAACACAAAAGAAAATGTAGTAGTTTTTAAGGGTATACCTGAGTTTCAAAAATAATTCTTGAGATCACAATCAATGTCTTCACAGATTTATGGATCCTCTAATTTCAAATAAAAATAAAAGCCCTACAAAATCAGTCCTGTTCTTTTATGATACATGATAAATTGGCCTGAATTTAATCTGAAATTAATAAGAAGGCATATAGTCATATGAATTTTGAAATTTTAAATGCAACTGTTTACCATTACAGAAATGATAGAGGTTTTAGTCTACATCTCTAGAACTTCTGATGTGATTTTGCTTTGCTTTATCTATCTACAATATGGCAATTAAAAATACTTTCACAGTCAATTCTGTATTTGCAAAATAATCACATTTTAGTTTCAGAAAAATACTCATGCAGCGTGGGAAACCTGTCATCACTTTCTTCTGAAAGATAAAGATAGGCAAAGCTAGATGCTCAAAGCAGGTCCTTGAACTGAATTGTCAAATTTGCTAAACCATAATAAAATCCTGCAAACAACATTCTTTGTAAACACCAATAACAGTATAACAAAATACCAGTAGTTGTATCAAATATATGAAAAAAAAACCCCTCTAAAAATGTCCTGACCTTCTTGCAGTTATGACAAGCAGAGGAAATATAGGAAAGTAGAGAAAAAAAAAAAAAAGAGAAGGCGGTGTAAAAAAATTGAAATCAGAGGGAGATCAACCTCACTGACATTCTGTTCATACTTTGACAATTACTTTATAAGGTAGAAGGACATGCAGGCACAGCGTATTTCTCTTCGTTGTCCAAAGAATAAGGGAAATTTAAAGAATTAAAAGAAATTCCTCCAAATATATATACTAAGAAGCATGTAAGACAGAATGAAGTCTTTTAAGTTAGACCCTAACAGGACATCTTTATCCTGCTGTGAATTAGATAGAAAATACACAAGAGCCCACCAGCCAATTAACTAACACTGGGCTTCACTGTGCACAATCCAAGGCTTGTCTATACTGGCATAAACCTGGCAGATTTTAAGGTAGGAATTTTTTTGCTAAAACTGTAATGAACTGGCATATGCTTGTGCAATCTTAATGAAACCAGTAGGCATTTTGGAAATAATCATTTGACATGCATGTTGCAACCTGACCATTTGTTGCTGTGCTTCATGTATTCTGGGCTCTTTTCCTAGAACTTTAGGATTTGTGGTTAAATTCAGTAGCTCTCAAGAATTCTTTCCTGATAATACATAAGTCAACCTTTTTAAATGAGTCTGTAACATTTTGAAATTCTGTGGTACCAGTATTGCTAAATGTGGCAGTCTTCGCTGTTATTAAAATGAATTAATGTTTCAGATTCATTGGCAACCACACAGACAAGCATCTTCAGTTGAGTAAGAAGAATGGCAGACAGTCACTTACTTCGTTTATTTCTGTGGTGCTACAACAATTTTGTTTGAAAGGCAGAAGCTGAGAACTAGCCATTTAGCTGGTTTACATCAGATGTCCTCAGGCTGCTTAATTTGTTTAAATATGATACTGGCAGGATACATTATGAGGATGACCAACAGTGACGTCAGAACTTCAAAGTAAGGAAGGCTTCTGTGGCAAACAAGGGAATGAATGGTATGCTGTTCTTTTTTTATGAAAAAATTATTCAATTGACCTGTTTCTTATTTTAGTACATCAGGTGGCCTTGTGGGATGAAACCATCAGCAAATTAACAATAAGTAATGACCACAACAAAAGAAAACATTTTGAGCTGGGCTAAGAATGCAGAGTGTCACTGAGAAAGTAGTGGGGACACTAGTAAATGCCAATTATTAGCCTAACTCCAAAAGGACTGGCAAAATCTATTTTCCCCACTCCTGAGCCAAGAGGAAAAGGAAATCTAAAGACAAAGGGAGCAGAAGGAGCTTGAGGGCTGTCAGTGCCCTCCCAAAAAAGGAGATGTGAGAATGGTATGCTTAAGGCACCAAAACTCTGGTAAGCCTAGAAATAGAATAGAGGGCTTGTGTTTGAGCTAAACTGAAGTATGGTACAACAGAAAAAGTTAAAGTGAATAATGACAGAGATTTGTCTGTGGATGTTACTTAGCATGTGCTAACAGCTGGACTGCAGTACAAAATCTATGCCTTACTGGACTCCAGTGCAAAATCTATGCCCTGCTATCTCTTTATAAGCCAGCTGGGCTTGTGCAGGTGTGCTAGTTCTTAGTAGAGTCAACACCTTCCTTCTGTTGCACAGATATCCTCAGAAATCCAATCTCTTAATCATAACAGTGTTTACTATCTGTGCACAACTCACCCTGGAGTTGCACCCTGAAATATCAGTATAAGAAGTAGCAACAGCATGGACAGTGTTTGTCTGACAACATTTTTTGCCACTGCTGAATATCAAAGGTTAAAGACCATCTGTGAGGACTGCCATGTAAAGAGGGCTGAGAGGAAATAAGCTTTTGAGCTTAAATTTTTATGCTATAGAGTCTGTTTTGAACCTAGCAGGAAAGAGGATTAATGCACTTTAGGCAAAGAAAATACACTAAGTTCTTCATACAGTCATAGCCACCATAGATGACATTAACCAGAAATAAAACTGCTAATGTTTCCCAACAATGCAGTCCAAGACAGTGCTGTTTGAAACATTTAGAGACTTGGGCTATGACTATGATATTGACTACAAATAGACTGTGTTTCAATCAAAATTTGACTAAAAGAACTGTATGAATTGCTGTACGGTGCACTGCGCTATGCAGGCTAACAGTGTAGGAGGGGTGTGAGTCTTACGGTGGTCAAAAGAGCAACATGAGCTACAAATTAAAGGAATTGGCTCAAAAAGAAAGGAACACCACAGAGGGTGAGGGAAGAACTAGCATACATGAAGTTATCCATGTATATAGTTAATAACAGAAATACAGACTCTTTCACTGTCAAATTGAAGAAGGTCAAACATACCTAACTTCTAGATAACTAAACTGAGATAAAAGCTATCCCTTGTGCTTTGTTTGTGCTGACCAAGGAGAAATTCTAGCAAACAAACAAAACCCCCAAGAGCAACCCAAAAAGATAAAAATAACCACACGTATAAATCCTTAGGTAATTTCTTTTAAGGGAAAGCATGCATTATTTTCAACTGTCTATGAAAAAATATCTTACTGTATGTGACTGCAATTCTGGAAAATTATGACACCACTTAATCTGATGCCAATAGGTCAACTTTTGAAAAAGCATAAGGAATAATACATATTCTTCTGATATTCAAAAAACCTGTTAAAAAGTTTCATGCTGTTTCGAGTTCTGCTGAAATTGCATCACATTTATATCACTCCTCAAAAACATTTGCATTGCTGGTAACAAGATGAAAATCAACATGTAAAGGAATACAGGTTTAAAATGAAGAAAAACCTTCCCTTTTAATGTTCTCTGTCTTCTAACTTCAATTAAAATGATTGCTGTAAGAGAGATGTCATAGGCTGTCAGAAGGAAATTAGTTTACTAATGGTAACAGTGCTTACTGTATGTTACTTATGTTTGTGATAAAAGATACTGATTTGATTTGGTTTGTTTTATTTGGGTACATATAACATTTTAAAGGATAAATTATTAATTATTTATATGTGCTGTATAGTATACCAGTGAGTAAATGTAGTAGTATTCCTGCTCATACTACAACTGATTCATAAAGCCTGTAACAATTAGTATTTTCTTTCCAGAATATGGAATGTAATGGGGTTATACAATACACAATTCGGTTGAGATTTATGTCATGTTTCCTTAAACTTACTGTAACTTGAAAGTATCTAAACCCTGCATAATTACTGTTCAGTGTGGCCCAAGTAATCTGTGAATCTGTGATTGTGCAACAAGCTACTAAACATTACATCTTTACATCCCTGAGGTACGGATCAGATGGGATACATTCTCCTTACGCATCCAGATAGTTTCTATTTAAAAGAAAATGTAACCATTTCATTCTTTTCATAGGGGAGCACCTGTCTGCTTTTTATACTCAGCATTCACAGAATATATTCTGGCCAAGTCAGAAATCTTAAATCAAAATTCTGTATTTGGCATGAAATGGTGGATTTTAAATTTTAATTATTTTGCTCTTTTTCTGGTGGAGTGGTTTGGAGTAGTTCTCAAAGGAATTTCTGTATATAAGAGAACACTTTACATTATATTTTGCCAAAGTACAGTGACACTAAGAAAAACAACTGTTAACAAAATTCTGGAGGAGAAAATGTAGATATTTCTCATAACATTTTCTATTTTCCACCTTAAGAACCTGAACGTGCACAAGTCCATGGGACCTGATGAAATCCATCCACGGGTCCTGAAGGAGCTGGCAAATGAAGTTGCTAAGACACTGTCTGTCATATTTGAAAAATCATGGCAGTCAGGTGAAGTTCCCAATGACTGGAAGAAGGGAAATGTAACCTCCACTTTCAAGAAGGGGAAGATGGAAGACCCAGGA
>NW_009940316.1:78553-82118 GCF_000696875.1 Nestor notabilis | reverse complement strand
GGTGTTGTTGGGAAGGGAGGAGAAAGGAGGACTTTAAGCCCCACCGCGACCCGGGAAGCGGCGGAGCCCCCAATGCTGCCTTGGCCGGGGGCTGGAGCTGAGTGCCCGGAGCTCCGTTGTGCTAAAACACGGGAGGGAAAGTGCAGGGGGTCGGATGTGCGCCGGGGTGGTCAGCAAGAAGTGGATGGTCACCGTCAAAGCGGAGTCCTAGGGGTCACCGTGGGGCTGGGCTGGGTGTAGCATCCTGTATCCGTGTGCCCCGCCGGGTCCTAGGGTCACAGAGTCGGGCACACGGAACACACTGTGCGCGGAGGTCTGCACTGAAGAGCAGGGAGAGAACAGCCCTACTCAGCTGTTTTAAACTTGCAGGCTTGCCTTGGGGTAAACTAGAGCCTTCTTACAGTTCTGTGGGGAGGAGACATGCGGGTTACACCAGGCAGACAGTACTTAGGGTACTGGGATCCGTCTCTCAGTGCTTGCGTTGGGAATCCCAGCTCCTGGGGGATGCTGTGAACGGAGTCTCTGTGGCCAGAGCGGATCTGTACTGCTGGTGCGGGGTGCACCCAAGGGGTCTCGCATCTTGGGAGGTCCCCCTGAGGCTCCTCGCCTTGAGCTGCGCCACCTCTTACAGCAAGAGAAGCTGCGACGGAGCTTAACTTGGGGCTCTCCTGGCTCTCCCCAAGCCAAAGGGACCTGTGGGTGCTCCAGCTCTCCCTCAGCCTGGAAGCAGACACAGCCTGTAGCGAAGCACTGCTTGATTAAACTGTCTTTGAATCCGTCACGTCCCTGAAACCAACTGATGCCAGTGGATTGCAGAGGAGAGAGGGGAGGAAGAGAAACACTTTGCTGAGATCCCTGATGATGTGCCAGTGGAGCAGTTGGAGTTTAGCACCTGCCCAGTGCCAGCACGGAGATGTTGGGCTCCACACTTTCCTCTGGCTGAAGCTGCTTAAATCAACTGGTCTGGGAGCAAAACCAGGAGCAAGTGATTTACAGGACTGTGTGTGACAGGAGCAGCTCGGCCAAAGTGAGTAAACTCTGGGCATAACAGCCTGAAATGCATTTGGGGAGAAAAGGTATTTAACAATAACAAGAGCTAAAGTGTTTTATGGACTGCTTTTTCCAAACTAAAACTGGGAGCAGGTTATCAAGCAGCATCTCTGCAGAGTGCTCCAGGAAACACTGGGCTGGTCGGAGCAGGGTGGTAGCAAAGCGTTGCCAACTTGAAAATACAGTTCCTAAAGATGAGCTAAAAAGGTGCTAAAAGTGGCAAAATATTATTTAACTTTGACTTCAGCTGATCAGTGCTTTAGTACCAATAGAGCCAGTCAAATTAGAAAAGCAATTTAGAGCAAGAAAGTTGTTTTGCTGTGTCTTCTGTTTTATCACTCCTGGGTTTTGGAGAGAGAAACACACCCTGAGAAATGACAAATAGCAGCTTTTAACCAGGGGAAAGTTCCCATCTGACCTGAGTCCTTTTTGCTTTTTTATGCCAGGTGGTGGAATAGGGGTGGGAGTGGGGAAACCCAGGCGTTTTGTATATGAAATTATGAGATTTCTGTGCTCTCAGGGGGCTTCTGGTTTCATAGAAGAACATTATTATAACTGTAAGAAGTTGAAGCAGAGCTTTGCATAGTGCTGCCTTTTCCTCCTCCTCATGCTAGCCTTGCTTTAGTGTTTGTGTTATTTCAGAGCTGCTCTGCCAGGTAACACCAGCTTCCACAGCATCACCTCCCACCTCTCCCCATCCATCAGCAGTTGCTCTCCCTTCTGCTGCAGCAGCCCTTGGCTATGCCTGGTCCATCCACGCAGACACACAGCAGGAGGTCCCATGGGCTGCAGCTGAAGCAGCAGGTGATGAACACTCATCCTCAAAGGGCAGATTTACTAAAGCACCAGGAGAGTTTTTCATTGCTTCATTAGAGCAAATTACTCCACTAAAACATTGCAGCCAGCTCCATGGGACAGGGGAAAACCCACAGAGTTCTGCTGCTCTTAGATACTTCTTGGATACTTACCCAGGTGCTATTCTTCCCTTTGCTACCAAGGACATCTGTTTTGAAAGCACATAGGTCTGGGTTACCATTTTGTCTGTTCCTGCCAGTTATTCTGCACCTGGAAGCAGTAACCTGCAGTTCTGCTCTCATAATTCCCTTCACAGTAATTATGTTTGATGCTGCATAAGACAGAGTTATAATTCCAGTGGTAAACAGGCAGCAAGATCAAATCTTGGCTCATAAAATTAGCTTTCCTTATGTAATTCCTTCTTGATCCCAGCTATACTCTGTTGCAGTGCACTTCACAGGGTTACTTTTGCTTTGCTATTGTCACCACAGGCAGGAAGAATTTCAACCTTGATCTGTCTGGACAGTTCTAAGGTTTGTTCTTCTTCATGTTGTGATGATGCTTCAGCCAGTCATGGGCTGCTCTGTGCTGTCAGCTGGATACCTGCTTTTGTGCCCAGCAAAAGCATGTTTGTGCTGGATACCTGCTGTAGAGAAGTTCTCACAAAAGCTAAATACTTTCTTCTGAGCAGAATGGTCTGTGCCATAACATCTCTGCTGTTTCTTCTCTCAGTTTTCTTGGGCAGGGACACAGGCAGTCAGATACGTTCACTGCAGTGGATATTTCATAGCTCTGCCACAAAGAGAACTTGAAATCATAGCAGTGTTCATACTCTGTTCTTAGCTCCTTAGCTTGTCCTTTTCGGTTTGTGTGTTTGAAGCAGAAAGCACATAATTTATGGAGTACACCAGTGTGATGTCTTGAAGATAAAACACCAAAGGGAAGAAAAATCTAGATGAGAGAAGGTCCCCTAGAGGGATTTTTTCTAGTTAATCCATTAATTATGAATACCAAAACAAGTGTCTAAGGTATCAGTCAGCATGCCTTAATTATATTTAGTCATCCTTTGTTGAGATTCATAGTCATTAACTGCTGTAGTGGCAATGTAAATGTACTTCAGGTAAAATTGTGTTGGTGAGCGGCAAGCTATCAGCTAGAGAGAGGGAAAAATCCTCTCTGCTCATCAAACAGTCAGTAAAACATGCTTTTGGAGCTGTCTGGGTTTTGTTGTTGCCAGGATGAATCCCAAAACACCAGTGGCTACAAGGCAAAGGCAATGAGGTTTCAGTGGCTGAGTGGATAAAGCACTGAGTAGGGGACTCAGCTTCAGGTCTGGATGACTCTGAGCACATCACATTCCCAGCTAGTGTATGGGAAGCATTCGGATGGTGGAAGCTCCTTGCTGGTGCTGCCAATTTACAGGCTGTCACTGAATTAAGAGACTCAAGACTTTCCATGAGAGCCTTAGAAGTTACATTTCCTTCTGAATCCACCCACTATGGAAAGTTGCAAAATTCATTAAATGGAACAAAAAACCTGAGAGTAAAGGTTAATGTTCACATAAAACCAAGAGAAGAGACCCAGAATACTAAGGAAGCAGCCTAACAAACTGCTGAAGTGCATTGACTTCTGGGGACAGCACAACAGCAGGAAGAGACCATGGCAGCTGCTGTCAAAGGAATCTGGAACTGCTGTCACCTCCATGGAAGACACACAAAGA
>NW_009940316.1:20697-78529 GCF_000696875.1 Nestor notabilis | reverse complement strand
GCAGTGGGTGGCTGGAAGAGCTTGAGGCTCTTTGCAAGCAGGCATTTTGTGCTGTAGGTTATCTTCAGGGTGAGAAGAAACTTGACAGTATCCAAATGAAAGAACTCCTCTTCCTCACTTTCCTGCCCCTTTCTCATCTCCACCTTCAAGCCGGCATTTGTTTTGAGCTTTGGCAGCTCTCTCAGCTTTTCCATCCCAGCCACCCTGGATTTCTGATTTCTCTGGTACATCTCCTCCCAACCACGGAGTTACATGTGAGACACCTACTTCCCATCTGCACATTTCCAAATCAGAACAGCATATTTATGATTACTACTGGTAGCTGGAGGGACTTCTACTCTCACCCACTGCAGTTTTTCTCACCCGAAGAGAAAGCACAGTAACCAGCCCGTGGAGGTGTTTGCATTCCTCCTGGAAACAAGAAGTCTTACATGATGCAGCATCTTGCTTGTGCTTCAAAGGCATGGGTGCAGTGTGGGCTGGGTGAGTTGGAATCCAGACACATGCCCCCAGATCATCATGGAAACATAACTATCAAGTGATAGGAATAAAAGTTGCTGGGCATAGAACCATTTCTATGATCCTGCTTGAGCACCTTCACCGTGGTCTTCTGGCCAGACTTGGGAAAGATCTCAGGCCAGATTGGTGTTTTCAATCTCCACTCTTTTACAGCAGATGCTTTCAACTTTTCATAGCAGAAAGCTTTGTAAACACCTACTTACACCACGTCGAGACAAAGAATGTAAAATTATTCCTGTGAATCAAGCATGCCACAGAAACAGAGTGCTGTAAATTTTCAACCATCTCGGATTGTCTAATAAAACATATTCTATCACCAAATCTGCTCACCTCTCTGTGTCCTGAAGCTGCCCGCTCTGGTCTGGATTTCTTGAAGACGAAAGGTGTTCCTTAGACAAAAAGTACACTTCAGGGTGAGAGGAGAGTGATTCAGAAACACTAGCAGAAGAACAGTCTTGAGAGGTGGAAAAGAAACAGCTTGTTCCTTTCCACTGCAGTCTTCACAGCTGCGTGCCCATGGCCTGACCTGATGGAGAAGTGTTCCCAGACATGGTCCTTTCAATTTTGGAGTTCACTGGTGCTTTTTATTAGGGTTATGGAGGGGTTTGTTTCCTCACCTACACAGCTGCCAATGTTCCCTGGGGGTTCTCAATCAGTTCTGCCAGGCAGTTAAGTGGTATTTGAATATATCAAACTGAGACTGTTTCTATGTAAACAGGGAGACCTGTGAAACATCTCAGTGGAGCTTCAGATATGAAGAGCCGGGAACTATCTTTGGGTTTGGGTTCTGGCTTTCCTGGCAGGGTGCATGCTGTGTTACAGCCCCCCATCTTCACAGTTACATCCAGCCCTGACCCCACTGCATGCAGCTTGTGAAAAGTAGACACCACCATATCCTGGGATGAGCACTGGGGCTTTCTTGTGTAATTCCTTTTTCAGGCATTGATCTCATGACATGTGCCAACTGCATCATTCAAACACGAGTTCAGACTTCAGTTAGAAAGTTAAATTATGTCTGTCTTAATGTAAGAACTTAGTCTACTTGGAATTCACTCTTTCTCTCTTTTTCTTCCTCTTTCCTTTTTATTTTTCTTTCTAGGAACAAGATGTCCATGAAGTTTAATCTCTCTTAGCCTTAAAAGAGAAAACTGAGGAGTAAAAATTATGGATCCTTTATACTTTTCCAACACGGTTAGCACAGAAGCTAGTTCCAGCGATGTGAATTCCTCCCTGCTGGCCAATGTGACAGAGAATGGGACGCTCCCGGAGCAGCCTTCGTTCAAATACATCCACAAAGTCCTGATTCCCATCTGTTACCTCCTTGTATGTGCAGTTGGACTCAGTGGCAACACGTTGGTCATTTATGTGGTTTTGCGCTATGCCAAGATGAAAACTGTCACCAACATATACATCTTGAATTTAGCTGTTGCTGATGTACTCTTCATGCTGGGTTTGCCCTTCCTGGCTACCCAAAATGCCATCTCCTATTGGCCCTTTGGCTCCTTTTTGTGCAGACTGGTGATGACTGTAGATGGTATTAACCAATTCACTAGTATATTTTGTTTGACTGTGATGAGCATGGACCGCTATCTGGCAGTAGTTCATCCCATCAAATCAACCAAGTGGAGACGTCCCAGGGTGGCCAAGCTCATCAGTGTGACTGTCTGGACATTCTCATTCTTGGTGGTGCTTCCAGTCATCATCTTTTCGGATGTGCAGGAAGACTTTCACACCTGCAACATGAACTGGCCAGAGCCTGTCAACATCTGGTCAGCAGCGTTCATCATTTACACATCAGTCCTTGGTTTCTTTGGTCCTTTGTTGGTGATCTGTCTCTGCTACTTGCTGATCGTGATTAAAGTCAAGTCTTCAGGCATCCGAGTTGGGTCTACGAGGCGCAGGAGATCAGAGAGGAAGGTGACCAGGATGGTGGTGATCATTGTGGTGGTCTTTGTGTTTTGCTGGCTCCCGTTTTACATGATGAACATTGTCAATTTGATATTTATACTGCCAGAAGACCCCGTGTTGGTGGGGGTGTACTTCTTCGTGGTGGTGCTGTCCTATGCAAACAGCTGTGCCAACCCCATTCTCTATGGATTTCTTTCTGACAACTTCAAGCAGAGTTTTCAGAAAGTCCTTTGCCTCCGCAAGGGCAATGGTGTAGAGGATGGTGACCCCATTGAACACAGGCAAGAGAACAGCAGCCGCTTGCAGGAATCAATGTTAACCCAGAGAAATATTGAATTCAATGGACATATGCAGACTAGCAAGGTCTAAGGGCATGGTTGGGTACTGAGAAGCACTTCTAAACCTGGAGAACTTGTGGACTGAAAGGAAAGATGAATACATAGCAAAGCTAAAACGTGGAGACCCACAAGCTCAAATGAATGTACATAGACTTCTCTCCCTTTGCCAGCTAAGAGTGTTATGGGCTGTCCTGGGCTGTGTGAAACTCTTATGGTGTTCTAGCTAAGGCAGATGTGTGTTACCACTTTCTGTACTCTAGAGAACTGATATAGTGGTACACGCTTTCAGCTCTCTACTGCTTTAGCGATGCAAAAGAACACTAAACCTGTTTTAACTACCTTGTTAAGCCGAGTTTATGGCTAGTTTGCACTGTTGCTATCAGCTCAAAGCAGAAAACAGCTCAGATAATATCTTTGAAAGTCTTCAAGGGGATCTCTTAAAAGAAAAACACTATTTCTTAAGAGGAAGTTTCGTACAAAAAAGGCCACAGCACTGATCTTGAAATTGTGTAGGAGCCATGGTTATAAAGTGCTGTGTCAGACACTCACATTGTTTGACTGTCTTTAACTCATGTAAGAGACTCATAGCGTTCAGGAATCTTTCAAACACAAGAAAAAAGAATATAAAAGCAAGACTAGGAAAACACTGTTGGAAGGATTCCATGTATTCATAATACTGTCACAACCAAACTGCATATAAAATGTAATGTGACCACTTTATTAGTATGTAAGTGACGATGATTGTGAAGTCCTGGAAAGCTGTTGTGTATATATTTATTGGTTCTGAATGTAAGTATGGACATGAATATAAACTGTATTTTCAGAAATTAAACAAGTTCAATCCCCTTCTGACTACCCATTTCATGGCTTTGCTAAGCACAGGGAGGCACTGAACAAAAGAGATGCAGCGAAGTCTTTATAATGCTCAAATCACAGTAGATGCAATACAGTTTAGTATGGTAGGGCCAAGTACAGGGAGCTTGGGGCTCTGTCCTCGTCAGACACCTAAAGGAAAATCACTGTGCCTCATGGTGCTTGGGAGCTCAGTAGATACACAGAGATCTAATGACTAAGGTGAGACCGTACAGCTGGATGAGGGGAGCAAGGAACAGCACCCAGATCCTATTCCTGCATTGGATCTGGTCCAAGCTACCTGCACTGTAAAGAGAGGACTCTTCATACGCAAAACAGAAGCAAGCAGATTAGATATTTGTTTTAATCCAGGCAGAAACTATTTATTCTCTTTAGAAATCACTTTCTGCTACCACTGTCACCCCCACAGGTCAAACAGTGCTTCTGTAAGGAAATGGATTTGTATATAACAACCAGCAGGGCAGGGGATACAAAAGGACAGGGCATTTCAACTGTCCTTCCAACCTTTGGTGACCTTCTATAGCATCTCTAAGGGACGTGGCTGAGCCCCCATCACCAGCAGTAAATATCAGCCTGGTATTTGTACAAGCAAGGCAGCCTATTTAAATAACACTAAATAGAGTACAGTATTGACATGGTTCCCCTCCCAACCCAGAGTGCAGACTTGAGGTGATTAGAATGAGAATCCCTGTGTTGAAATTACTGAAGATTTTGGGGCTGGCATCCTTCAAAAATGAGATCCAGGTCGCAGTCCTCTCCCTCTTATAGCTTTGCAAAGGCTTCTCAGCTTCAGCAGAGGTTCTCAATCCATGCAGGACAAAATCTAGTCATGTGTTGGGTCATCTGTGCCGTAAGGTGCTGAAAACAGGACTAATTTGTTAGAACGTGGTATTACGGTACACAAATACTTCTCCCTAAAATGTCCTGCAGGAGGAGCAGCTAAATCCCTGCTCAGAGACCTGCCCTGAGGACCAAGCACTCCAGGCAGGGCAATAACCTGAGCTAAAAATACTCAGGCCTTGACATTGCTTACTCCTGATACCACTATTTAGCATGAACTCCTAGGATGGACCAATTCCTAGAGAAGTTCTTGCTTCTACCTGCTGTTGCTGTGCACATATGCACCATTTTCCTTCTTCATGCCATCATATGTGGCAACACTCATGTTCCACTAGAGTAAGAGTGCTAGAACTCACCAGATATAATGAGACACAAATGTAGGGTGTATCCAGAGCCTCACCCTTGGCTTGGGTCATTGGTAGGTACATTTAGGCTTCTCACAGTAGCAGGCTGCAGCCCACCTTCCATACGCCTGCGCTATACCACGGCCATTAATTCAAAAATCACTGCACAATCAGGTCTACACTGATTAATTAAGTCATGCAATATCTATTATTTCCGGAATTATCAGGCTGTTCCAGGCATAAATCAACTCTCTTATCAGTTCTTGAGACATGTGGAGTAATTAGTGCAGGCCTTTATGTCATCTCTGCCAACTCCATCTGCGCCCAGTTGATTAGCCAGAAGTTCTTCTCCAGTGACAGAATTAGAAAACCCCGTTTTGGTTCACAGATCATTTCTCAAGCAGCAGTAATAATTAATGCTCACACAGAGGGAGGGTGCCCCATGCACACAGCATTGGTAGCTTGCTCTGCAGAAGCACAGGGACACATAATGCAAGGCAAAGTGTGTTGCCGAGTCCATCTATACCATCATCCATCACTGGCCTGATCCTCTGGAGTGCAGGGAAAATTAGCAGAATGAAGAAACCAGAGGGTTGCTCACACCACCAGCAAAGCTGAGCAATGCTGGTTGCTATATTAGTATTTGCTATGGAAGTAGCAAGATGGTTATGAACAGAGAATAGCTGAAATGCCAGGGCATGATTTAGGAATTTGCCCCTGAGGCTGTGAGGCTCTGCCTGAGTCACTTCACTCCGTATACATTAGTTTCTGTATCTGTAAAACTGGGAAGAATGGCATTGACATTCATACAGCATTCAGGGTCGAATGTCAGCACGAAAACAGAAAAAACTCTTATAATTTGCTGTCTTCAAACTTATAATTTGCTTCAGTGTGCTTGGAGCTCTCTCAAAATCAGAGCTGGCAGTCCTGGAGAGAGGCAATGCCTCAGGGACCGGATGGGAAAAGTGTCGTTGCAGCCAGTCCTCACTAGTGTTTTCCTAAGGCTGCCTGAGAGAAGGGCTGCTTGTATCTCAGTCTTCATTTTTAAGAGAAATCATTGCACTTGGGGGTTATGAAATATTACTGATAACTTGAGCCAAGTGCATCCAACAGCCTCAAAACCAGGAGTCCAACAGAAACCTTTGACAGGTTTGGGACTGGCAGCAGCACCAACAGAATTACAATGTACAAGAAACAACAGTCTCTTACTAAGCCTCTTACATTTTAAAATCAGCTCATAGCTTGGGCAGAGACCAGGGAATGGCTTAGGGATGTTTTGAGTTGGGTACTGGTTTGCCAGAAGGCTGCTTGGAATAGAAATGGGGGAACTTGGAGTCAGACAAATCCACCATCAGACTCAGAGTGCTGCTTTGAGGACAGGATACACACAGCAAACCCAAAATATCCCTCCAGACATATAATCCCAGGATCAGAAACCCCTTTTAGACATCTTTTGGACTGAGATGTATCAAACCCACACGGACTGTGTGAGTGCCACTTTAACAAAAGAGGTTGATAGAATGTCGCACACCTAGAGATTTAGCAGTATAACGAGAAGCAGATGGAAGAATAAACTCCAAAACCAAATGAAATTAAAAGCCTCCTCAGTAGATTAGGTAAGAACACTGAAGAATATTCAGAAAACCAACACTTGAGTAAAACTTGGCAGAGTTGACCTATTGGGTAACATCTTCTGGGAAAAAGCTAATTCATTTCAAATCTCTCTGGGCATGGGAGAGAGCTAAAGAGGTGTGATAAATGAAGATCCAGTTTTATTGCTCCATCACGTTACTCTGGTGCAGTATCAGGAGACACCAGTGTAACAATAATCTGGTGCATTAGGGGTACTCTGTTTTCCTTTCCATGATGATTTTATGACACGCTGGAAAGAAAAGCTGACTGCATTTCATGGCAAGACGCTTTATAAACCTTCATATTGTGCTAACAAAAGCATCATCTTCTACCACAGAGGAGGAGTTTCAGTGCAAACTCCAAGTGTGTAGTCAGCAGAATATCTCTGTTCTTTTCTCTGGGTCAAAGTCAGGTCAGCATCACGTATTGTGTGAAGTTACCTCATGCTCATCATCTACCATTGTCTTCAGGCTTATGCTACAGAGATTGTCTTCACTTTCCTCTTCTGGATGAAACATACAATATTTTGCACTGAATGAACCAAACCCCAAAGTTTTTTTGCATATTTTCTGTGTCCTAAAAAGTCTTTTTCTCCAAGTAATCTGCCTGTTGTTCAGGATGGTAACTCTTAGGTGGGTGCCTGCTGTGGAAAGCCAGCCCAAGCTTACCTTATTAGGCTATTTCCCCAGTCCCCAGCTCCTTTCCAGGGCATGCCCAAACCCTAGAGCTTACTCCCACATCAAGACTGAACTGAAATGGAGCAAATCAGTGCTGATTCCAGTGTGAAATCAAATTTGCAGCCTATGAGGCAGGGTTATACCTTGCTAATCACCCCCTTTTTTCAATGGCCACAAGTTTGGTGCTCTGACCAGAAGTGACAATCAGAAAGACACAAAGGATGCTGAAAAGCACGATCTATTGGCTGATCAAGCCAGGAATGCTCTCTGCTTTGATTTGGAAAGAAACTCATCTCAATAAAGCCCTGAAGATTAACTCCTTGCAAGAAAGAATAGCACCAGAACACAGAAAACCTCAGAATCGCCTGGATGTCTTTGATTACTCTCTTGACTTACAGCAGGGGAGCAGGACGTGGCTTCTATTAATTTGCCATAAGAAAAAGAAACGTTTTAGAAATGTGTGCAGCATGTTCCCATGAGACTGAGAAAAGCTTCCATTAGGCCTAATGACTGATTTGTTTTCTCATTTAAAAAGAATTCAAATTAATTTTATTTACTAAACAGACAGTAATGGTCACGCTCTAGTGAACGAATAAATGTGGGTTTGAGAAGGAATTCTTGTTTTGCAAACACATTTCATTTAATGCAGTATATTCCCATAAAAACAGGAGAACTAATGAGGAAGGGATGACTGTCCTGTCATGTACTCTCTGTGAAGAAAAGACGGGCTTGTGCTTACCAAAGCAGCTTAGGACTCCACAGACCTTGGTTCAGATTCTAACCTCACAACTTTGGATTCCCAAAGTTTTCCACCTGTAAAACTAACCCAGTGCTTCCTTCCTCATGCCTGTCCTACATGGAAGAGGGATTTTAAAGTCCCACCACATAGTATGTGTTTGACGTCAGCACCACAGAGTTTACATCAGTTTTGTCAGTCTTGCTTTTCATGGAAAGGATAAGTTCTGGTGCATTGATTTTGTGTCTCTTTGACATAAGACCCCTGTCCCTTATTCAGGTAGGGGTTTTGCTGGTAAAAGCTGTGCTAGATGGACAATCAGGTGGATCTCATCAACAATGCATCTCCGGAAATCCTGCAGCTTGCTCTGAGCATGCTTGTCATTAATCTCTCCAAGAGGGACCGCTCTGAAAGAAAATTGGGCTTCAGTGTGGCTCTCCTGGGGCAAAGAGCATTGAATAGATCACACAAATGGGACCTTGATGGACTATAAAACATGTTAACACCCCATCCATCATTGGCATGGTGATGCAGAGCCATACCAAGCAGTATCCCCGTGAAACCTGGGTAAGGACACAGTGTGACACATACCAGCCATGTGCAATACTCTCCAGCCACAGGAGCGATTGGGCAAATGGTATATGAGCCAGATGACTTTTCCAGCACTTCGGGGTTATATATGGATGGTATAGGCTAGAAATAATATTCTGCTGTTACAGAGAAAACACAGGTAATTTGTACACAGTGACAGAAGAGGAGGAATGAAATCTGGGTAAGGCCTTGGGAAATCACATCTCTGAAGCACACAAAGGAGTATTTCAGCATACGGCATCAAGCAGGGTCTTTGACATCCTGAATGCTGAAACAGTAACGAAACCCAGGCTGTCTCAGTCCTTCTGTACTCAGACTTGCCCCTGATATATGTTCCCTCTTATCTGTCGCGGTCCATGTTCAATCACACTCAGCCTCGTCTGTAATTTCCCTCCCTATCTCTGAGCCATGGGCACATTTCCTGCCCTCCAAGCAGACCTACGTGAGCAGGGTGCTGCTGTGCTTCGTGTCTTGAGGCATTTCAATCAGACCTCCTCAAAGCCCCTACACTTTGAATTAAAAAGCAAAAATGAACCCTTCCTTTCCTACTCCCTGAAAATCTCCAGTAGATTCAGCAAGTTTTGGCTTTTATAAGAGGTTTTGCACCAGTGTCAATGTGGGTTTAACTTCTCGGCAGCCCGCTTGGAGGTTTGCTACTCATCCTGTCTGTTGGAGCAAGATAATTCCCACTAACAGGGCCATAGCACCTGGGACCTTCAGTGGATGAGTTATCAACCTGCATCTGCCTGGTTCTACCAATGAGTGATTTCAAGGGGGATTCTGCCAGCACTTTCTAATCAGCCATGCCTTATCTAAATAGTATTGACTGATTTTAGTCTCTGCCGGTTGCTAATGACTGGCAAATAAATGACTGTGCTCTGAAAATATAGAAGGGATTACAAAGTGGCAGCGTGATCTATGAGAAATATGTTGTTTCTGTTGCTAAAATAACATGAAAAAGGCAGGGAACTGGTTTTGCCAATTTTTCTTTATATATAAATTAAAAATTAAAGCATGCTCCAAATTTGCATCAGAGCATCTATTTCTGGCTAGATGGATGGGGCAGAGCACACAGCAGGTTTTCAGCTGGGCTGACTTCTCTTCCTCTCAACCCAAAAATACAGTGCTGCCCCTTATCACAGGAGGCCAAAGCAACCAAGTCAAACTGTGCCTTCTCCTGCCCTTGGGACAATCCAAAGTCACTTTTCTCAAGCCAACAGTCCTTGGGGTGTCACCAGAAGCAACGTGTGAGCAGCCTTAACAACCAACATCAGCTCTCCTGGTCTACAGTGAACATCATCCATCCTGCTGTTGGTGTGGTTTGCAGCTGGAAAAGGTGGTATGTCATTTCTCTGGATGCAACCCAGTCCCCTGTTTTGGACAAGTCTTGATTTGCAAGAAGTGTCCACACCATCTTGCTCAGTTGGGCCAGCTCTGGAATTGCTCAATTTTTTGTGCTCTAAGCTAAAGGAGATGCAATACTGCAAAACAAGGTATGTGATGGTTTGTACTCCAACATCCAGAGTTTTGCTGGGTGCCTGATGCACTTTCTCTCTTTAAGGTTGTAAAACACAGGAAGGACAAAAGAGTATAGCTGAGAAGGTGAATATTGCTCCGGCTAGACCTCAAGCAGCTTCACTGGCAGCTGAAAACAGAAGCTGACAGTGGATAATGGCTCTTTGGATGTCAAAAAGCTGCAAGTATCAAATAAAACTGAAGCCTTATAACTAATGTCACAGACATCGGAGGTACCTGGTTTCCGGGCCAGGCTGTGATGCCTTCTCTGGTAAGACCTTTCCCTGTCACTGTGACCTCTTCGCCTTCCAGACATTTCAGTGAAGGCCAAAGGTACCAGACATGACCAATTAGTGTCTCTTTTCATTTGGCAGAATGGCGACAGTGAATAAATGCTACCTGCAGTCAGGTCATCCCTTTAATTAATTAAACAATTAAGGAAACAATTAAGAGAGAGAAGCTTGGTTTGAGGGGTGGAAAGTAACTGAGTCTTGGTAGCCATCTGTGGCTGGGTGACTTTTGCCACCTGATGCTTCTAATGGAAGCAATTATGCATAACTTGCTGAGGGACAAAAGGGCTTGCGAAATTAAATGGATGGCAGTAAGGAGCAGGGCCATGTCTACAATGATGGATGAAGGGGAAAGGGTGTGCTGGGATAAAGGGAAGGTTCTGGCAGATATTTTCAACTGTTCAAACCAAGGAAGGAGTGCTTTCAGCTCCGGTTATCATTCAGTCTAAGACTGGAAAGAAACCTGGCTTTACACCTTTCCCTCTTCCTCCATGACCTAGTTTCCTCCCAACTAAAGAGGCCTTTGACCCAATCTAGCCATTTCCCATGTTGAATGCTGGGGGTCAAAATTCCTCCTAGAAGCTCAGGCATGGAAAGTGAGAGCAGATATTCAAGCCTGGGGCAGTCAGGTAAGCCAGTCGCCAGGACTACCTGCTAACGCAGGCTTCCGAAGGCTGCCCACTTAGGGAGCAGAAATAGATTATTAATTTCTTTCCCCCCTCATAGTGACAGAACAAAAGAAAACATATTTCTTTTCCTTGGCCACCGTTAACGGCTTCAAGCTGAGGCACAGGACTGAAGTGCTCCTGTCCAGCCCAAAGGCATTTATATGCAGCCACTGTTCTCTTCAGCCTTTTGCTCCACTATGAGCAAGATTTATGCTCTGAAGGATGATGTGAGGAGGCATATTATTAATCATGAAATCCATCATCTATCTCAAGACCCTGATGGAAGAGGTCCTACAGAGATGCTAATGCTGTATTTGCCAACTTCGGAGATTGCTCCAAGGAGCCTGGCCAGTTGGCAAAGTGTGGGCATGTGAAGTGTGTGCCTGCACTAAACACAGCTGTCACAGGCAATAGAAGAAGGTCAGGGGTGCCAGCCCCACAGCCCCTTGGACCACCTCCAGCTGCCCAGAGGTTGGCCTCAGTCCCACCTCCCCTGCCTGTCTCCATTTGGCAGCAGGGGATGCAGCTCCCTGGTGCTGGAGCAGCTCAGGGGAGCCCTCCATAACCCATTTGAGCCCAAATCAGACAAGTTAGATAAGACTTTATACTAAAACACTCACCTGGGCTCCAATGGGCTCACAGGTTTTGCTTTTATCATGTGTGTTACTCTCCACATTAAGCAACTGATAAATCAGTGCTCGCACAGATCTTGGTTATGCAGTAATGGTGATGGACAGCCACGCTCTCCTCTACTCCTGTTTTGGGTTTTGGTTTGGGTTTTTTTAACCCATCTCTGAATATTTTCTTGGGTTTTCTCCCTTTTGATCGTGCACTAGGGTTTGGCTGAATGCTCGAAGTCAGTGTATGGTGAATCAAGCTCTGCACTTAGGTTACATCCATGCAAATTAAAAGCAGTAGGAAAACTATCTTGGACTTTCAAGAAAGGAGAATTTGGCCCTGAGATCACTGGAGTTGGTCACATGAATTTTAGTATAATTTTGGGGGGTTGTGACAGGAGGACTCATGGGCTGGCACTAACTTGGGTGCCAAATCCATCAGGTAGGGTAAAATAATAATAAGGCCATCCCATGAGATTTCAGACCACAGAGAGAACATGACTGCACCCAGAAAGAGGTGTAACAGGAAAAAGGCAGAGGTACAAACTGGTCTGGCAGCACTGCACCACCCTGTGTAAAGCATAACATAACCATAATGCAAGTACAGATGTGCAAATCCAGCTCGGCTGGCCCATGACAGCAGTATCTACATTTCTGGTTAATATTGGTGTAACTACTGATTTATAGCACAATTTCCCACTGATCTTAGTGAAAAACCACCTAGTTCTGGGCATGGTCATTGCTGTAGTGCCTGTGCATCAAGAGTAGTGCTTCTTCGTCCTAGGAGCTGCACAAACATGGAGTGGGGCTCCTCAGGTGGTGGAAGAAGCAGGGCACCCAGCAGAGCAGAGCAGTGCTGCTGTGTTCCTGCACTTAGCCTACATCAAGAAGTATTTGGTCTTTACCTGAAAGAGATGTAAATGAGAGGGGATGTGATGAGGGATGCGGATGGCAGCAAGACAGGCAGTTCTGAGCACTCCTGCAGGTTGTACACTGCTCAGGTTTTCATCTTTCTCCCTCTGTCTCCACACAGCTTGTGATTAACATCAGCAACCTTCCGTCAGCTCATTCTGTATGTGCATAGTTTATGATGCGACACGTCTTGAGATTCTAGTTAACAAAACAAGAATGACTAAAGCCCTTTGCCTCCTAACTCAATAGAGAAGGGGCCTTTCTCCACCTAGGAATCCCCCAAACAGCTCATCTCTCCTGTTTTCTCTGATGCCTTTGAAATCTGAAAGGACAGGGGGGTTGCAGCATCTGGGCACCAGATTTAGGGCAGGGAAGGCAGCTGTTGAAGGTGGTGCTATGTTGTTCTAGATGCTCACAAGTTGGAACTGAATCTGCAACCCCCTGAGTATGGGTTTTTGTTTATATACCCAGCAGTGAAGCCACAGACGGCTCAGCATCTGTGGGAGTCAATCTGGAGGGTGTAGTGTGTGGCTGGCCAGATGATGCCTGAAAACCCAGCTTGGAGGGAGACAGGCACTGGCATCGATATACGAGTGCTTGTGGATTTTACCAGCCACTTATCCTGGCTTGATTTATGACTTCAGCCAGGACCATCTTCTGCCTCGGAAGAAAAGGACTTTAATAAATGAAGATGTATAGGAGACATTATTTCTCTCCTTCCTCTGTAGAATTTGATCGTATTTTGAATTAACCCAGAAAAGTTTGATCTGAAAGGAATAGTGAGACACCTGAAAAGACAGGCTGATAGAACTGACACCCAGGCAGGGAATGCAGAGGTTGTTACCCCTTGCCCTTGTGCATGCACAGATGCTGGCTCAGTCTGTCTAACCCTTGTATAGAGCTGTGTCTCTATAAGCTACTGCCTGAGGAAGGGCTGAGACCTGCCTGGAAAACAGGTAGTAGCTGTGCTTGTGTGCTGGGGCTCCTCATTTTGCATCCTTCCTATCAGCAATCACAGCCGTGGGGAGGCATCAGAAATCAATTGGCCAGTTCATTGGCAACCTCAAGTGTGGAGCTTTATTCCAAAGCTGCTATTGCCTGGGCTCTGAGTGTGCAGAGCTGTTGTGAAAATAGCTGCCTATGCCTATGCCTAAGCATGTTTTGGGGAAGAAGAAAACTGCTTTTTTCCCCTTGCAATGTTTGCCTTCTAACAGAACAGGGAGCTATAAGCAGGGTTCCCTCTGGCATAGCAATGCACCTGATACCATCCACTACTGCAGGAAGGAAACTCATTCTTGCATTATCCTAATGGTGGAAACTGTCAGCCCTGCTTTGATTCACTTTCAGCCCTGTTTCCTCTGGTCCCAAGTCGACATTAATCTTAATTATGTCTCTGCTAACAAGCCTCTAAGAGTTTATTAAACAGGCTTTTGTGTTCCCTAATTGAAAATCTCAACACAGAGCGTTTCAGGCTGCTTTGACAAATGGCTACGGGAGGCTGGTGGAGGGGAGAGGGGACGGGGGCACCGTTCCTATCGCCACCTTTCCACTCACCAGCTGCTGCTGGGAGCTGATGGGGAGAGCCAGGAAGTCCTCTTGGGAGGACAGAGGTATCTGAAACCCCAGTTGTGGGAATGCCTGATGTACACAAACAGCCACATGAGACTGATCATATCTATAGCAATGAAGTGCTGGACTGCGAGGAACCATGTGTGAGCTATGATTCACATAGGATGGTTTGGGTCGGAAGGAACCTTGAAGCCCATTTAGTTCCAACCCCCTGCCACAGGCAGGGACATGAAATGTGTCCCAGTTCGTGTAGCTTCTGGCATGAGCAGTAATGTCCTGCAGGGAGCTGAAGTCTTTCTTCTGAGGACAGGAGATTTCTTCTTGGTTGCGCTTGCTTTGCCTTTCCTCCAGGTCAGACCAAGTCTCTTTCCCCTGCTCTGTCATCTTTCCTGCAACTTCAGTCTTTTCTTCTATTCTTCTCATCCTTGGATCTGTCTCACCCCCATCTTACTCCTATTGTGTCTGTCCTATCCCTTTGAGGGAACTGTAGATCTGACTTGGGCCATGTAGGGAGCTTTGTCACAGCACCAACTGCAGTCACAGTGTCACATCGTGTGCTACAAGAATGAAGTTTGGTCTGAAAAGGAATCATTTTGGGTTCTGATTTTGAACAAGGGCCAGACCTACTCTACCTCTGCACCTACTAACCTTGGGTCAGGATTTGAACCACAGTTGCCAGGAAATAGATGTTCCAGCAAGCAGCCTGCCAACATTTTCATTGATGTTATCGCAATGCATCATATTTAATGAGCAAATTTGGGAAAGCTTTCAATGCATCAATTCTCAGATAAGACAGTCAAATGACCTTTCCAACAAACAGCTGGCTGGGGAGTTTAGTTTCATAACAAATGCCTTTCCCATCAGGTGCTAAAGGAGGAAACACAGAGGCAACTGCAGCCAAAAGGGCTTGCTTCCTACCCCCAGGGAGAATCCAGCCCCTGGGTCAGCCCTGTTGGGCTCTGAGGCATCCTCAGCATGGCCAGGATACAGTGGTTCAGTGTAAATCTGGCAGCTCTTTTCCTGGCTCTATTTTCTGGGAGCAGCCCTTCTCCTCGCAGCTCTCCCCCATGGCTCCTGCAGACCATCTTCTCCTCATCCCAATGAGACCTGAGCTGAGCCTCCGAAAGCTGCACTCACTCTTCCTCCAAAGCCTGTACAAAGCACATAGTCCCCTCTACACGGGGAGACATGGGTTTCCCTGCAGCCTGGCGGTGGATTTCGGAGGAAGGATGCAAGCTGACAGCATCTCTGAACACGTTTCATCAAAACATGTCATGCTTTGACAAAGACTGACAAATTCAGACGAAAACCTGTCCTCCCAGCCAGCCATTCCCAGAAAGCAAGAGACAGAAGTGACACTCCCCAACGCAGTTAGAGGCTTTTTTTACACCTTTTCAATCCGCTCACTAAGCCTGAGGGATTGATTGACATTTTTAATACCTCGACAGACACTTCTTCAAATTACAACTCCCTCTTCAGCTTTAAATACTCCTTTCTTGGCCATCCCTTTGATCCATTCGAGTATTGCAAATGTTAGCTCTCTAGCTGCTCTATTGAAAACAAACACCCACAGGCACATGGAGGTCAAGGAATACTTGCCCTGTGCCCATCTGACCTTCACAAGGCTGAAAAATAGATTAGCTTGTTACCATTCCTTTTTAAGCCCCCAGTTATGAATATTCACTGAGATTCATTGCAGATCCTTCACCAAACAGATTCCCAACTGCTGGACACCAAAGGGCTTTGCTGAAGTATGTGTGCAGAAGTAAAACAAGCAGCAGCTGGGATAAAGGAGCACCTTTAAGTGTGTCACTTCTTATTCCAATAAAAACGGCTATAAATGAGGTGGAAAAGGCACATAATCAGTTTGCACAAGCGGCATTTGCAGAACAGAGAAATGCCAAATGGCAGCTTCCAGGTGGATGTCTCAGAGAGGTCAGGAGATTAATTGTGCTTCATGAGTGACTTCTGGCCTCCCGGGTTTCAGTAGGGATGTCACTGGCTTCACTGGCATCGTCTCTAAGGGAAACAATACCCAGGAATGTGTCTGAATTGGGGCCTGAGGCAGGGGTATATCCAGAGATCAATGGATTTACAAGCAAGAGCTGAGCCAAGGATGGTATTTTTACTCCTTCCACCTTCAAGGTGCACCTAAATGTAGTCCAACTTCCCAAATCAATACTGCTGATGCCTGCCTTAATGCAAACCTCCCTGGAACCAGCATCGTACTAAGAGACCATCTGCTAAAACCAGGTCTCTGTTCCCTGAGGTTCTGTGTGCTGCTGGTCCCAGGGACTGGTTATCACTGGGACCCAAATGCTTCCTGTGATGCAGGATCCTGGCACAGCTTTGATACATACAGCAGCAAGGCCATGTTTCTAGCCTTCCCCCTGGTCCTCCTCGCTGCCCATTACCTTCTGCAGCCAGAAAGAAGGCTGAAGTTGCTCATTTTATACTTGTGTTTTGTTCCCAGAACGGCTTATCCAGCTCCACCGTCTCAGTCACCTGAAATGTCTTATCTGGTCACCTCAACCTGCACTTTGTTTTCATGTCACATTTATTCCTGGACATTTTTGTATTGTTTGAATAACTTCATCTAAATCCAGCCTTGTTGCTATGAGATGGATGATGCTCTGGGGTTTCTGTGTTTTCTCTCTTTCCTGCTGTAATCTCGTAACACTTAATCCTCTGTATATCTTCATCTTTCCCTGAAAAGTCACTGAAGGTGAAAGCTTTCTCTACCTGCTCTTTTACCATCTATATCTTGAGCCTTTAAGCTCTCAGTCCAGGTTTCTGACCTTGAGCAGTAAGTCACCCCAAACATCAGATCTGTCCTGTTCCTTTAGCCTATTTTCCATTTCCTAGGATGAACCTTCAGAGTTGCTGTAGAGTTGGTTTTTTCCGACATGTGTAATGGAAAAGCAATAGCCCTGAAAAGAACTGGGTGCTACAGGGGATGTACAGTCCTGTCTTCTGGTCATGTGAGGCCGACAGATAAGTTTGTGCCTTAGTTTGACTCAACAGCGCCCATGCTACAAATACACAGCCCTGGATGTGTCCAGAGGGTAGAAACAAAACCACGGTGGAGATGAAGGGCTCTTAGCAACACCATGTAGAAGGTCTGAGGCTTCAGGAGTCCAGGTCCGCCATCCAAGCCCACCATCCTGACAGCATCTTTCAGCCTGTGCTTGGTCATGACACCTTGCAACACAAACCAACAATAATTGGGGTCAACAGAAACGTATTTACTAAAAGTAATAACACAACACATTGCACAGGCTCTTCCTACCATCTCACACTGATGCATGTGAGTCACGGCCGTCACAGATACCTTGGGGCTGCAGCAGTTCTGCGCAGCAGGAGAGATAGTGCATGTCACAGCCTCACTTCCCTGCAAAGCTGCTGCTTCAGACAAGCAGAACAAAGGCAGGTAGCACACGCCAGAGCAGCGTCATGTCACAAGAAGAAATGCTGGCTCTGAAGAGACGTGATGACAGTAGCTGCCATGGGCAGGGGGAATTAATTCTGCGGCATCCAGAATTAATGCGATCATTCTGCTTTCCTTTCTGCACTGCTATTAAGCCTCACACCACAGGCTGCATTTAGCCACATGTGTGAAGCCAGTCCCATATGCCAGGTGATAGACAGAGGTCTGATGGGCCTCACATCTCAGCCTTGCAAATGTTTTATTTCCTGACGTGCATATGCCTGACTACTCCAGACAGCAAATCAGTGCAGTGAAGTGTCATTCACATGGAATAAATTCATGTCATCAAATTGTATTTGGATTTCTCCAACACCTGTAAAATCTTATGTGTGGGAAGTGCAATTGCATCACTTTTCTGACCTGATGAAGCCATGATATAAATGTGGAGCTGAGCTGGGGGACACAGTCTGAGCCAAGCAATGTGAATAGGGGGTGTATGCACCCCTGAAAGGGATGGGTTTATTGGCAGGGTAACATCACCCCTGCCTTCCAGTCTGGGTTCCTTGACCAGGTTCTGTAACGCTGGTAGCCAGCATGAGAGATACCAGCTAAAACCAGCATGAATTTAGTCTCAAATCACTTCAGGCAGTTCATTTAGGTGAAATTTACTGCTGTGCATGAGGCCAGAGTGGAGTCTATGAACCACTTACGTCTCACAGTGATGGACCTGGTGCTGGCTGGTGGGTGGATTTCATCCTTTGTGAATCCCTCGAGAAATATTCCAATAGGATATTAAACCACCTCCGTATTGTTCAGTGGGCAGGAGCCAGCATTGTCAGAGATGCACTTAGAAGGAGCACTTGCAATTTCCAGAGAGCACAAAAGAAAAAGCAAGGAAAATGGAACTGTATGAAAAGCCCATACTCAAAGCTGTTCCTCTTATTTTTTTTCCCCCTTTTCCAACCATCCTCCTTCCCCAGCTCTTAAAGGTGCAACTTGAAAGCTGAGGCTGATCCTAATCATCTAATTAAAATGCTGAAGAATTTCAAAGCACATCAAGATGAAAAACCCCAGTATTCTGAAGACTTTTGAGATGCGAATTGTGTATGATTCACAGCTGAGCTGTCTAAATTCAGTGAGATAGAGCAGAGTGTGGTGTTGACCCTGGCTGGTAGCTTGGGGTCCAGATGTGTCACCCAGGCCATGCTGGGCACTGTAGTAGCTCAGCTGGCGCAGGGATAGGTTTCAGGTGAGCAGAAAACCCCTATTTCATGGGACATCTCTCAACAGGTATTTTTTAATGTGACAAAACCAAAAAGGGAAGATGTATATTCCACAAAGTTTAGTTGAGAATGGGTCTGGACAGATGGCTTGATGTTGCACTGGTTAACCAGGCTTGGGATAGCTTGGCACATCACTGCACTTCTCACCTGGGTTCAAATCAGTGCTGGGAATAACTGGGCTTATCCAAATAGGAGGGGAGAATGAATTACACAGGTCTGAGTCAGAACAGTGCTAAAGACTAAAACTCTCTGTTATTTTTATGTTCTCATGAGTGCAAGCACCACGGAGAGGAGTGCAATAGGAGCTTGCATACACAGGCTGTCACTGAGACTTCTGCAGTCAAACTGATTGTCAGAGGGAAACTAAAAGCACAAATCTGTGGCACTCGACAATTCAGCAAGTGTCATTTCCAGTGAGCAACAATCACAGCAAGTGCAAGCAGCCTGAAACTCTTCCTGTAGCTTAAGGCTGGGAAAGTACCACTTTGCTCTGTGGCTTGTGACAGGCTATTGCACCTGAAATCCTCTAAGGGCCTTTTCTGAGCCATTCTTTGCACTAAGACTTGCTGTGCACAAGCCACTTTGCACAAAAAGAGGTGCTATATTTAATTTGGTTATGAATGTGAATGGACAAACACCCTTTATTCAGCAACTGGCTGAGGTTGCAACCCAGTGCCTGCAGATAAGAGATTACAGGACCCTTCCTGAGGATCCAAATCAGATCCCAAGCAAAGAGAGATGAATTCTCCAATTAACTTCAATAATAGTAGGATCCTATTCAACACATAAATCACATTGGGACAATATTTTATCTAGTGCCACAGGGTATAGTTCAGTGTGAAACTAAAATTTGGGGGATTTAATATTGAGTGCCACAGCTCTTTTTGCATTTTAAAGACCTAATATTTGACTTGCAAACTCATTCTGCCTCTGCCAAATATCACCTCATCATAAAAGCATTTGGTATTTTCCTTTTCAGTGGTTTAGCAAAGAGTCAGGCCACGAGGCAGTGCTGCAGTTAGTTCAGAGGCTTGCAGCATCCTCACAGCTTCTTCAGCTCCACATGAGAGGAGAAGCCCAATGCACCCAGAGACAACAGCTCCTGCTGTGGGTGAAGAAGACACAGCAGAACAGGAGGGACATCTGCAGCACTGCTGATTTTGGGGACAGATCACCTAATTATTTGTCCTGAGAGAGATGCTGTGGATTGACTTGCAGCCGGTTCTCAGTGAAGGCAGCAGGTACCAAGAGGCTAAATCGCTTTGCACAGGCAGAAGAGCATTGCCCAGAGCCTCAGTGGGGAAGGAGTTTTTGGCTTGACAGAGTACCTGGTATCTGTCAGCTCTGAACACCCACTGCATTCTTCCTCACAGCCCCTAACAAATGACACTCCCAGTAATTAAGCTAATGTGATTAGAGGTTTTATGGCTGATAAATTATAACCACCATTCTTAATGAGCAGAGGCTCAATTAGATGAGGTTAATATACCAAATAAATGTTATTTGCTCCACTTCAGAATAATCCAAGGTGAAACATCCCAGCACTGGGAGATACTGAGCATGAAATACAACCACACCAGAGGCACTGATGGTCAAACGTGTGTTAGAATGCAAACCATTAGGAGACATGACACTGAAAACCTTAAATTCCCAGGACACAGTAACTTGGATCATCTCCAGTAACAGGCCAGGTCTGATCACTGCAGGCACCAAGGATTTGCTATATTCAGGCCAGGTTCCATTATCTGTCTGCTTGATTTCACTTCATTTTGGTCTCAGGGGTACAGCTAAGGGAGTGACTGAGGATTCTATTGGGTTAAGTCACAACTTCTCCAAATATTCTAGCTGTGTAACCTGCACCAGCCATTCCTTCAGTCTTCACAGATGAGAGCAGGGCTGGGGAGGAGTCCTTGTTCCCGAGTGCATCAATATCTCCTTTTAGCCCTGATCCACTTTAACTTTGGGTCTTCAGAGCACTAAACTCTTCTGTTTCTTAATAATACATTAGCTGCTTGGGTCTATTTTAAGTATCCCTGTTTTAACACGATGGAGAGAAACTAAAGTCATGTCCACTGTTAAAACTAAGGTTATGCAAGGAACCTCTATGACTCAACATGGCTGTTGTAGCATCCCAATTAAATGTGCCTGGTAGACTTTTTCATGTTTCATGCACTACGTATTCCTCCCAGCCCCATATTTCCATTCCCAAGGGAGCAGCAAGGCTCACTTTCTCTCTGCTATGGATAATAAAGCCAAGCCATGCAGCACCACTGCTAGACATGCACAGAAAACACAGCAGGAGAGAGCAAGGAGGAGCTGGCATCCACATCACCCATCCCAGCAGCTTCCTTTGTACCTGTTAGATGTTAAGAGCAGCAGATGACAAGTCTTGCACACAGGGAGCCTCATCGCGGCAGCGTTACCCTAAGAACAACTGCCATTAGTGTGTGCTGTGAGGCAGCACAGCTGGTGCTGCAGCAGTGATGCTAAGACCCACATCCTGCTTAGTGGCTGTCCTGGTTCTATGGGGTATTTCCTACAGAGAGGAGCAGTTCTCAGAACGTGTTTGTTGACAGTTGTGTGATTTCAAAGCTTTTTGTTAGAGTTTGGGCATTTTTCCTTCCTGCCTTGATTTTACCCAGCACTGAAAGCAGAAGCAATGGGGAATCCTGCCCAGGCCACTTCAGAGGAATTCTTATCAACGGGATCCAGGCACCACAAATGAGAGTGGCAGTCCCCTAAAAGCAGGCAGACACTGTTTCATTCCTTGGATGCTGATGCTTGCCTGGACGTGCCATCCAAGATCTACCCAGCAGTGTGTGATTTACACTTCACCATACAGGTGCCTTTCAAATCAATAGGAGAACCAGAATTCTGCCTTCAAAGGCATGAAAAGCACAGAGAAACAGAGGGAAGAATGACCTTGTGGAGTAATTGATTTGCATTCTTCCTTGCTTGGAAACAGGGTGATGCGGTTCCCCGAGTACATGCAGGCAGCTGCTTGGCTGCTGAGCAGTGCTGGCATTTTGGAATAGCAAAAGCCCAAACCGAGGGGCCATTCCCGTTTCCTGCATGAGAACTTTCACTCCTGAAATGGCCTTTTGGTGGCAAAGGCAGGAGGACCTCTCACTTGCTCACAGTGCAGCATTCAGGACCCTGAGCCAGCAAAAAAGTGTCTGCTCCCCCCACAGCCAAGGGAGGAAGCAATTTCTTTGTGAGTTGGCTTTAATGCCATTATCTCTGGAAGAAAGGAGTTGCAAATAGCATTAGGTTGTCATGCTCAACGTATGGCAGCAATTGTCGGGGTGCCCAGACCCTCTGCAGCAGCTTTTGGCAGCTGTTGTCAAGAAAACATCTGCTGGTTTGGGAAGGGGGAAGCAAAGCTCTTGTCTCCACATCATCACAGGGGCTCCACCAGCTCATCGTCCTTGTTTGCCCATCCCTGTGCTGCAGCCAGGGCTGGCAGCAGTGATACAGCTCTGTCCACATCTGCTGTGGCCAAACCCTGCGCTATGAGGACACAAATAACCAGCTTGGAGCTTTCCCCATGAGAAGATAGGTCCTGGCCCGTTGTAGTCACACAGTGGGTGAACTCTTTTTACCAAGGGACTTCTAACTGAAGACCTGGTTTGGCAGAAAGCATGTAAAATCTCACAAAATCAGGCAAAGAAAAGGTGCTGAGGAGCCCGGCAGGGTGAACTGGCAGAGAGCACACACAGGTTTGCAGTTTTCATGTGCTGATGCTTGGATCTTTGCCATGAAAGCTAAAACCACCACGGGAAATGAGGGTGCAGGAGGAGAAAGAGGCATCACCAAGCTTTGGAGCAAGAACAAGGAATGCCTTCGCTATGTCCCATCTCTTCCAGAACAACTTAAGGGGCTCCCAGCCTATCCTGGGACACTTCTTGCTGCTTTCTCTGGAGACACAGCTCAATAGTTTGGGAAGTGCCATTCCCAGCCTCCTAGCCCAGCAGATTGAACACAAGGGTGGGGAAGCAGCATGTGCAGGGCAAAGTCCCCATCCTTTCAGCTATGTATTTCTCCCTGGTTGTAAGTGGTTTCTATTTGTTTTCACACTTTTCCATCTCCTGCATTTTATCTGCTACTTTAAATCTTTGTTAGTGAATAGGTTCTTAGTAGAATCATTAAGTTCCATTCAACTCATCCAAATGCAACCCATTAGCTTTATTTGTTGCCTAGTTTCCTTATCGGCATTGATGTTATCTGCCTGTTCCTGTTGTAAAAGAAAAGTTTCCTTATTGGGGGCAAAGAAAGCACTTTGCTGAAGGCAGAAGATCCTTTTGTTCTTATCCAGATGGAGAAGGATCCTTCCAGAAAGTGAGAAGGGATGAAACCTCACCAGAAACAGCCTCCTTACACCCCAAGAAAAGTCTGTAAGAGGATAGGAACAAAGATGAGCAACACTGAACTGCTGTTATGGAAAAGCATGTTTGCTGTCAGATCCCATTCTGAGCATTTACAGGCATAAAACCCACCCAAATAGTTAAAGTTTAGGGGAATTGAACATTCTGTGTGAAAGTTGGCAGAACAGGGATTTTACCAGTCTCCTTTGGCTGGGAAAAGCCTGATTCACACAAGCTCACAGCCCTTGCTAAGCTTATTATCAGCCAGAAGAGAGCTGTGATTGCAGCAGTTACTAAGGGACAGTTTATTGCTGCAGGCTGAAATCAAACCAAGGAATTGGGCTATCTTTGAAGAGCACAGAGCAAGATTGCAGGCTTTGTAACCCTAATCCTGTCTCAGAGAGCTGCTGTTAAGCAGGAAGCAGCAGCAAGATGAGCACATCCTTGCTCCAGGATAGCACAAGCACATGGTGAGCTTTAGTGCTTAGCTCAGGGGACAGTGTCAGTCCTTACAGGTCCTCTTCTCACCTGGCTTCAACTACTCATTACCATCACAGGGGTGCAAGCAAAGCAATTACCTCTGCTTCAGATTCACTGCTAAACCTACAGCAAGATGAAGACCTAATCTCCACCTGCTGCTCTATTTACTGAGACTCAGAAAGTGCTATGAGAAAGGCTCTCAAAGTAGATAACTTCTGCTTTATAGTTCACCAGAACAATCTCAGAGAATGAATTTTAGAACAATAATCAACTTAGATGAGACTGACAGTCCAGAGCAGCAGGGTCTGACCAGAAGCAAATGTGCACAAACAGAACAATTAGGAGAGAAAAGAGGGAGTGTACAGAGGGTTTAGTTCCTTGATGCCACTGGGCATCAAGAGCTATAAGCACCAGACTAGTCATGAGCTCTACCAGGTGCAATGAGCACTAACAGCACTGTAAGAGCTATCAGCCTGAACACCGGTTGTCACAGGCAGGATTATAAGCCCTTTAATATCTCTTTCAAGACACTATTCCTGAGTAATTACAGGATTCTCTAAAGAGTGTACAAAATGCACTTAATTTTGTAAGACCAAGGTCTTTTGCTAGGGCAGGGAAGAAGTTGTGGGAGCAGCAGCAGGACTCAAGAAGGGTCCTTAGAATAACACCTTCCTAGCTCAATACTGCTGCAGCTCATCACAGATAATAGAGAAGGCATAATTACACTCATATACTGTAAAATAGAGACCTTTCTCCATCCTCCATTAAATATTAAAGGAATGTTTTCAGCTATAATCTTGCTCTAACCCCTCACTCATTAAATCTCCAGGAAACTCACCTGTCCCAGCAAGCCCAAAAAGCATCTGAGTCTTTACTGCTGCCTTATAAAGCCCCTCGGGTGGTTAAGGAGGTTCAGGTGAGCTCCAAGTAATTTGCTGCTTCTGCATATAAAGAGAAGCTCAAGAGCCAGTACTCAATTCTGCTGCAGGAAAAGAACAGGGGTGAGGAAGGAAGGAAGGGTAAGAAAAGCATATGGTGTTATTAAGTTTCTAGAGCAAAGAGAGTCAGACTCTGTTATAAGTTAGATGCTTCTGCATTTGCACTCAGTGAAATGTGAAAGTCTGTAAGTGCAAGATTATTTCCCTTCCTTCTACCTACAAGGGTAGGAACAGAGAAAATGAGCGGAAAACAAGTTACAGAGCAATTGCATAGCTCAGTAAGGGCTCTGCAGACACCCTCCAGGTCACAATGTGATGCTTTATTTAGTGCACTCATGTAGGGAAGGGTAGTGAATAATTATTATGACAGATTTAAGCAGAGGGTTTGATGGGCAGATAGCTGCTCAGTAATTACTGAGCTGTGCTGCAGGATTTCTTATGTGTGGGTTTGTGACATTGGAAATGGCAGCTGAAACATATTTAAAGTGGAGTGAAAGCAGGCCTGGCTCAGTCTTTTCACATGGGGCTTTAGTGGGAACTGTTTCTTATGGCATTTTCAGGCTTTTCTCAGTGGAAAAGAAGCTGGAACTGAAATCTGCAGGAAAAGCAGGTTAAAGGAGCAGTGTGTGGCTGTGTAGTGCATTCCTCTGCCCTTATTGCTCCTGGCAGGTCCTAGGATGCTGTTGAAGGCTTCCTGGGATGGAGAGCTTGTTTTTCATGCTGCAGTTGCTTATAGAGTTTGATTCTCCTTCTACTTGAAGTGTTTTTTCCTTATATTGAACATAAATCTCGCCATACCCCCAGTGGATATAGGCAGGTCATTGGCTTGTTCTTTTCCATTTGTCATCTTTTTAGTATAAGGACAGATGTTGTCCCAGCATGTTTCCTCCTCTTAAGGTGCTCCTCTGGGACATTGTTGCTAAAGAAGTGAAGGAGAGGCTGTTAGATGAGTTTATTTCCTCCCTATTACCAAAGTTTGGGCTAATAAGACCTGCAGTCAGAAAATGAAAGGCATGTTGGTTTAAAGTCTAGTTTAATCTTCCTATGCCAACCAGAGGAGATGGTTTTGGGGGTAGATGCTTCTCTTCTGATGCTTTTCATAATCTTTGTCTTGTTCTAGAAGGCTCCTGTTCTCTATTTACAGCTCCTTGAATATGAGCTCAACAGGTTCCTCTGTGTCCTGCATTTCTGGCCCTGCCCTAAGGACAGTTAAGGTTATTCTAGCAAATTGGTTTATTGGTGCCTTGTACCATGGGATCTTCATGTTCCATAAGGATCCTGGGCTGAGAGGGACCTGCAGCAGAGCAAATGCCTTAAAATGCACTTGGGATATATGGCAGCTGATGGAGTCTTGTTGTTTCTGTGTAATACTGTTCACTGAAGGGGTTGGTAGAACCTGACAGATGCCTGATGTTTTACTTCAAAGCATGAAATATAAAATGGCAATTTAGGGAAATACTCGGAGAAATAAATATGAATTGGTTTTCTTTTTATTTAGATTTCAGCACTTAACCCCCCAGCTTCATCTCTTCAAAGTTTAGTTTCCATGTCACAGAGAGACCCCAGCATGTTGCCTGTATGTTGATGAGCACCTCTCAAATACTTGTGCTTTGGATTTGGCTCATTAAACTTCTCTAAACATGGATTCTTGTTCCAGCCTTTGAAGTTGGATAAACCTGATGGATGCATTCAAAAGGCAGCAGGAGGAATGTCTTTGTACATTAAGCTGTTTAGATATTTCAGTTTTTCCCCCAAAAGAACTCAGCAGATAAGACTTCTAGTTCTTTTCTGCTATAAATGAGTAATTCGAAGAATATTTCTATGTCAATAACCTTTTTATTATTTGAAAGCTTATTCTGTACCTGTAACAAATGTGGCTTTAATGAATTTTGGGTTAGATGTAAGGAAGAAATTATTTACTGTAAGGGTGGAGAGGCATTGGAACAGGATGCACAAGTTGTGAATGTCTCATCCCTGGCAGTGTTCAAGGCTAGGTTGGACACAGGGGCTTGGAGCAACCTGCTCTGGTGGAAGGTGTCCCTGCCTGTGGCAGAAGGTTGGAACTAAATGATCTTAAGGTCCTTTTTAACCCAAACCATTCTATGATTTACTTGCTTTTATGCCACAGTCATGAGCATTTTGAATGTGTCCTGTTGCTTCAACAGACTATATCCAGTTGTATCTAGGTGCTATGGAGAGGTGTATATGGATGGATGGATTTTTGCTTGCTTCCTGGTATAAACTAACTTCTCCAAACTCGGTGCAGATTGGACATAAACACATTCTGGGTATGTGTTTTCCAGCACTGTCAGTAACTCCAGAGGGATCATTGTTTTTCCTTTTTAATTATAGTCAATACAATGAACTGCAGATGGGATGAGCCAAAACTGTGGTGAAACCACTTGATGTGTGAGGAATGTGAGACAGCCCTGTGACCGCATCAATCTCAGCAAGTAATCCCTGCTCCACCACAGGCACCTCATGAAACCCTCCACTGGTGGTACCCTGCACCCAGAGTGTGACTTTCTGCAGCTGCAAAATCTAGCTCTGAGTGGGGATGATTTAGAATTGGGGATAAAAAAGAGGAAAAAAGATTTAGAGCTCTCAAATGAGATACATGGATGGGGAAAAACAAGTCTGTAAATGCCTTGGCTGAGTCCAGTGCAGTGGAAAGGTCTGTGCTGGTGCATGTGTTTGCTCAGGGCTGGCATCACCCTGTTAGTGCTCTCAGAACTAAGTGGTGTGCTGCAAATAAGCCATGCAGCCATTAGGGCTTTTACCATCATCCTAATGGAAACAGCTGATTAGGAAGCTTTTTTAGGAGGAGGGTGAGAAGGAAATGTTGTGCAATGGCCTGACCTAAGCAGCTGGGATAGCTCACAGCAGGTCAGCAGAGGATCTGCATAAGATGCTTTTAGGAATGTCTCTTAAAGCTATGCAAGCTTCCCACTTGTCAGGGTTGCAGGCTGTGATGGAAGCTGGAGCAGAGGTGATGTTTCAAGGCTCGCACACCCATTTTGATTATGCATTTACTTTGCAGATAGGCTGCTTTAGAGTTCCTGTCTTCACAAAGATGGTGACATCTCAAAGATTCGGTATTCATTTTACAGCAAGGGGGCATGAAGTCCTCTGTCTTCTTATCCTGATGCTTGCTGATGGCTGTTTACTGGCCTGCAAGGAGAGGGGTTGGTGCCAGCCTGGTTTCTTGAGTCCTTTGGTGTTAAAGTAACTGCAATTGCCCTGTGAGTCTGTCATATGGGACTGGATGTTCAGTCTAGTGCTTTTAGCCCTTTACTGTGACAAAACCGTAGGAAATAAGATAAACCAAACCAGGGTACTCAAAGCAAGACCTTTATTTCAGCTACTTCTCCAAACAGCTGCGGGTGGGTGAGGTACAGCAGTGAAGCAGTTTGCCTAGCAGGAACTTGTCATGTATGCTTCCTACAAATGGCTTGGGATGCAAACAAGAGGCTGGGAAAAGGAGGAACTGGGGGAAAATGATATTTCTTGCTGCTGTATGTACCTTCTGACTGTTATGTCAGTAATTTTTTAGGAGAAAAGAAACTAAATCCCCTAAAACATCACTGTTTGCAGTAAAGCACCTTCTTTTCTATCCAGTTTTCTCCACTTCCCAGAAATGAGGCTGCTATAAGATGGGAATTTTCAGACATGAGCACAGCCTCAAATTCCAACTTGGCAATGAGCACTCTGAAATTGGATTCCAAGGCAGGGCCCAGAGTTTTCCTTAAAATGGGAAACACCCACATTCCCAGCCATGTCGGATGTTCTTTGCGCATTAGTAGCAGTACAGAAGTCTAGCAGTGTCCTTCTGAAAAAGCTTTGCCAGATTAATATGCTGTTATTTGCCTAATTCCAGCATTATGCTCTCAGAGTATTACATGAAAAGGAACAAAAACGTCGGGAAAATGCACTGTGCAAAATATTAACGCTGGTGAGTTCTTGCCTACCTGAGTGGAGCAGACCTGGTGTAGGTGCTTATCAGCAATACTGCACACTGCAAGGATACTCAAGTATTGTTGTAGGAGTAACAACATTCCTTAACTAGCACCCAGATAACTGCTGTCTGGAGATGATCCTTAGATATACCTAAAATGTCTTCTCTAAAGCAGAGCAAAGTTACAGTTTTGCTACCAACTTGGTAAACTCCTTAAGGATGTTACTGGGGATGTATATAAGGCTGCAGAACTGGAACCTTCTGCATGTGTCTTCTCCGGGGTACAGAGGGTACTCTCAGTACTTGTGTAACTTGCATCACCTTGAAATGGTCACCTCCATCCATGCAGGTGTCCCTGGAGTGGATGGACAACCCTGTCAGCAGGTCAGGAGACCTGTGATCCTTCCAAGTGGAACTAGACATATGCGTTTCTAAGAGGGAAGACACTAATGTATCTGCCAAAGCTTAAGCCTAAAGCTGATGAATGGCTACTCTACAGCTGGCTTGATTAAATGGCCATTGAAGATGATGTAAACATCAGACTCCTCACTGTAGATGGCATTTTCTCTCTCCCGCTTGAACATCCTGACCCAGACCTCATCTCCTTCTTGCAGGTCCAGCATCAGGCTCTGGCTCTGCATGATGCTCCGATCGCTGGGCTGGGCATAGAGGATGGCCACCTCTTTCTCATTCTTCATCAAGTGCAGGTAGGTCTCCTTGAAGTTCCAGGTGTGGACATTGAGGCTGAAGTAGTAGATTCCTGCCACGTAGCAGAAGAACTTCCCCGAGAACATGTTGAAGTGCTTGTAGAGGTTCACAAACTCGGTGTCAAAAGTGACTTGCTGGAAATAGTCTGAGCTGTGAAGGGGTTTTCTCCTGCCCACCGAGAATGCAGCATAGAGCTGCTTGCAGGAATGGCCTTGTGGGCCGGGCTGGCCTTTCTGTCCCTTCCTTCCATTAAAGCCACGCAGCCCTCTTTCTCCTTCCTTCCCAACTGCTCCAGGGTACCCTTTTTCTCCCATTTCTCCCTTCTCACCTGTAAGCATAAAGGAAAACCTTGTCAAACAGAAGCATGTGAATTCCAAGCTGCAGATACACACATCCTGCTGGAGATAAACAAGCCCTTAGTGTAAGGTTTAGAGCATTAAAAGTTACTGATTTTTTCCTGAGGTCTGATTTGGGCCTGGGAGAGGTGTTTGGGTTTGTCTGTTCTGTGTATTCCCACTCACAGGATTCCTGGCACGTCTCCTGTTTCGTATACTTGATTTTTGTTTGCCTCCCTTACTAAGACACAAAAGGTGCAGAGAGAAAAGTGAATGAGCATCTTTCCTAGTTCCTTACTCTACTGTTTAGTAATACTGTGGAACTCTTTGTATCTGGTTTTTAGTGAGCTAGGCTTCAGTGATTCCAGGGGTTTTTTTTATGGATAAGAGCCTTTTGCCAACTCTTCCACTTGCACACATTTACAATCTATGCCATGCTATCCTTTGACCTTATTTTGGGTAAAGTGTATGAGTTTCTTGGTGTAGGGAGAAGCACAGCTTGCAAAATGAGGGTGAGCAAGTAAGATAGAGGATGTTATCAGAGTACTCAGCTCTACCCACCTTTGAGGATGGTGATGTCTATAGTGGGCTGGACTTTGGGTACTGAATAGGCAGGGTCACTGCTCATCCTTGTGTATCGGGAGGAGATGATGGAGATGGGCTGCTCTGAAGGCCCACAGCATCTCACACACGACAGGCGCCGCGGTTCCCCTCTCGGCAGACCCTTTTCCAGCACAGCACCGATGTTGACAGTGGACACCAAGAGCAGGAGAAGCACAGGGCTCATCTTCAGCAGAGCCAGCTGGACCCAGCAAAGGAACAGACATTATTAACACAGTGATTCAAATCAGAGCTGCTGATGGGCCATCTGTTAACGCTACCACAGGGTGCAATTCTTCTGGTTAATCATTAGCTTATCTTGTAGTGGCACCAGGAGACTCCAGGTAGGAAGGGAGCCCCACTGCATAGTGTTTACAAGCAATGGGGAAGGTAATCCCTGCCTCTCATAACCTGCAGTTGAAATATCTGATGAGGGACACCAGGTGAACAACAGAGAAAAGCCGAACCACAACATGCTGACACCAGAAGCTAATGTTGAGACGCTTGGAGGTGTCATAGCAAGCTCTGCTCAAGGCACGCTCGCTGCCTGGCTGCTGTTGGAACAGCCCTTGCAAAAGGGTCTTTGTTTATCACATCACCATCCTGAAAAACTCAATCAGATGCAGAAAATGGATCTTTATTTAAATATATAGATCCTAAATGTGTTTGGTTTGGAGGTTCTTTAAGGGAAATGAAATTAAAAAGAATCAAAAGCACTTCTCTGCAGTCTCTCACAGTCTCTTGCTGATAACCTCTTTCCAAGGTGACTTCACCAAGCTTTTCATGGCTTTGTCCATACCCATGCGGTCCTCCCATCAGAATTTGTGTGCTCTTTCCATTCTTACCTTCCAATGTGCAGAATGGAAACTGAAATAGCTGCAACAGACTGAATTCTTACTTGCTCTGCATAGACGCTGGGTTTTGAGATAATTTCATCTGCTATTGGTAAGACCCAAAGGCCCTGAATGCTGGGTGAAATGAACAGAAAAGAAATGCTTCAGTTGGTACAAAGAGGATGAGTTTTCTCTAGCTCCCCATCACCCTCCTTCCTAGGGAGGGATTGAAGCAGGAGATTAGCAACTGCCTCCTCAGACCATGTCTCGTTAGTGTCATTCTACTGATTGCAGCAGTGTTTCACAGAAGACACATTTTGGAGCAATGGTTTTTTTGGGCCTTATCCGAAGTCCAATTAGTCAGATGGACTCTTGTTGACCTCAGGCTGGGAAAAGCTTTTACAGCTCCTCTTCTACCAGCTTAAATTCCTGGAATAGGTGGGGATGGTAATAGCTAGATATGGCTTTCGCTCAATGAGTGCACGGGTCCCACCTGCAGAGGGTGGCAGGGCATCCTGCCTTGGAGCTCTGCATAGGCTTTCCTGGGCACAGAATGGACTTGTATGAAAAAACAAGTGTCAGCACAGGCAAGGTACTTGGACTGTAGCAGCATTCTTACGAGATGCTTCCTTCTAGTTCTTACCTGCCCCATAAGACCTGTTATTCACACCTTTTATTACTTGGTGTAATCCAGCTCCCTGGAAACCTGATGAATACTCATTAGCAACATAACTACTTCCCTTCTGACAGCAGCGAAAGTTCTTTCATCAAATCTGTCATAACTTGAAATGATCTTTCTATTCATAATTGTACCTCATTCTAGGTGTAAGTCTGAGGAGGGATCAATACTCCCTTTATACCAGTGCTCAGGGCCTGAATTTCATTAAGTCCTTTTTAATTTTCATTCCCTTCTTTAAGCCATCTTTTGTGCTGCCAAACAGGAACAGAAATACAATGTAAGTCTAAATGGACAGCAGGGCATAAATAACCAGCCTGTATGTGACCAGAACAGAAAGTTTGCACTGCAGAGAGCATTTGGGGTCTGCATAATGCTTCTGGAGACTTCTCTGCAGTGATTTAAATTTGTGCATATACATAATGGTCTAAAGAAAACCCCATATTCACTCAGCTCCAGGCAATCAGGGACAATATATCCTCTTTGGGACTAAAAGCTATTTAATCCTCAGGAGCGTGGGTAGTCAATAACCTGGGGATAAAGTACAGGGCAATTGATTATGTTATCAGAACATTAAAACTAGGGGATGTAATTGATCATAATACCTTCATGAAAGGAGAAAGAGCATTCGTTAAGAGGGATATTCATAATAGGCAGAAGGGAAAAGGATTCATAAATACCAAGAAATTACACTTTTATAGGCCATTATTCTCCCTTTGATGAATGACTTCCCTATTTTTAGAAGTGACTTAAAGGGAAGTAAAGGGAAGAGGGGGGAAGTCTGGGTGAAATCCAAGTACCCATTGAAGAAATTGTGGCCACTTGAATGATTCATGAAAAGCAATTACTCAAGTTATTGGCTAGGAATTGCATTTGTGGGGGAAAAGGCAAATGATGCAATAATCCAATCAGTTCACCCTCACACCACATTTTCCTTCAAAAGTTAGGGAAGGTAGTTCACTAATGTGTCAGAAATGTGGATTTGGTTACAATATCTGTGGTTAGGTAAGACCTTAATGATATATGTGAATAAACAGTTTCAGATTTGCAGTCTGCTCATAACAGACAAGAAAGGACAGGAGAAGTAGTAAAATCAGAGGTGAGGAGAAAGGAGTCCAAGAGGACTGCAAGAAAAGAATGAATTCAGCAGTATGGGATTGTTTGAACCAGGGCATCAGGTGAAGGAAAACCTCAAACCAGAGAAATCAAACGTTCCAGAGCAAAGGAAAAAATCTGTTAAGGATTTCCTTGTAACGGGATCATGTCAATGCGGAGAAAAGAATGATTTGAGCCAAATTTCAGAGGACAAGCAAATATAATTCTTGTGGTGGTGAAGTTAAATCTGATGCCTTAAAATAGAAGCTACAAAAAGGATGAAGCTCAGAATTTAAGATTTGTGAGGTAAAGCAAGAGGTTGGGTTTTAGCCATTTGGGTTTTTTCCCTTAGAGATAATTATTGTGACCTTAGTTTGTCAAATGTGGAGATGGTGGATTTGACTTCAGCTGTACAGGTTTATCTTTAGAAGATGGCAAACAAACCCAGGCTTTGCTGTGCTGTGGCCACGACTTGTCAGGGCACAGCCTGGGATACTGCCTCTCCTGCACATTGTTCAGATCCCCGCACCAGAGGGACATTCATCCTCCTTCCAACCATGATCCAACATGTTGGTGCCTGAAATGATGCATTAGTACTGCCCCATGGCCACAAAACTGAGTATATTCCTCTTGGCCATCCTTCATGACACCTCTTTAGAGCTGGACAGGAGCATCCTGAACGCAACCGGAGGTACAAATCATTGTCTTTGTCTTCCATAGAAGGAACCTGCAAATCACAACCTGCTTCAATTCAGGAATCTTGTTTTTCCTATTGGATAGGAAAACCTGGAGCTGATGACAGCTATGCAGACATCCTAATGGCTGGAGGGAAAACTGGTCTCCTGTCTCTGGAAACTTTGCAGTCTATGTGTGTTTCACCCAAGGACAAGAAGATGGTCTCAATCATTCCTCTCTCAAAACAGCTTTTTCAGTTCAGCTTCTTTGGCTCTGCTTTAGCTTGGGTTCATTTTGAAACAGCTGATTGACAATTGTTGAGCTTGAAATGCTTCTATTGAGAAGCTTGGGGTAGCATGTAGGAAAATGTGAATTGTTTTGATGCTTCTGACACTTGTAGGATGGTTGTGAAGCAGAAAGCTCACCATGAGGCTGAGCATGCTGACTGGTTGCAATCCGTAATGTCAAGGTACATAACTCTTCCCATAACACTTCCAAGCCTCCTCACTCCAAAGCCATGCAGGGCCCAGCCTCTGCAAGTGGAATCAGGAGGAGACCCAACAACCAATCATGGATTTAATGTGATGCTAAGGAAGAAATTCTGCATGTGCTAAAGGGGCAGATTGGTCTTTTGGGCACTATTTCGGCAAACAAAATGAGGATTTATGAATGATGACATGAGATGTGTGACCCTGATGAAAACGCAGTTAAGGTCAGTGTGTTTAGGTGATGAGTACGGCTGGTGGGTGTGTTCATTATAATATGGGAATACATGTTATTGTTGGAGAGCTGTTTAAGCATAGTGAAAGGTTGCTTTGACTGAAACCATCATTTAGCTAAAGCTTAAAAGAGACTGCTCTTTCTGTCCCTCTTTTTTCCCCTCTTAAAATATTACCAAAAGGGATTGTTTGTTCAGGTATTTGTGTGGCCCAAAACAAGAAGAAAAGGCAAGTGAAAATACCAGTCTCCTTGCATTAAATGCAAACACTCCTGTTGTTCAGACTCTTTGGAAAGGGCATGTCTGTCTTTAAGAGTAGTATGAACCTCTTGTTGGCTGCTCTCTCGGGGTGCTGGTGAGGATGCAGTGCCCAAGCCAGGGACACTGTTGTGGACCATGCTCAATCCAAGGCACAACAGGTAATTGAAGACCACGGTTTTGCTCTGTGCTGACCTTGAAGTACCCTGACCTAAATATAATCCATTAAGCTTTTTATCTACATGGTTTTTTTACCTGCTATGAATAACCTGCATCCAAAGTGCTGGTTTTCCAGTGATGCTTAACATTCCTGGTGTCTGCCAGCTAAAAAAGCCAAATTCCTCCCATGCAGGGCCTTATAGATGCCACAGCCCTTTGCTGGAGAAGGGCAGAAACCAGCAGTTCTGGTTCAGGAGTTAAATGATGTGATTCTTTCTTCTTGTGTGCATCCTCTTATTAAAATGTATTTTCTTGACACTGTTACAGCTGGAGAGAGCACCTTGATTGATTTTATTTGGGTCGTGATTGAGTTTAATCTTATAGCTCAAGGTAGACAGTTTATGTATGAGGTGCATTTGCTCATGTAAAGCTTTTTAATCATTCTGTGTACCTGCAGAATTTTAACACTTTGATATAAAGTAATTTATCTTGGCAATAGAAATGATAAGAAATCCCCATAATATCTGCAAAAACAGTTAACTTGCTCTGCACACAAGGGAAAATAAAGCAAGAAGACAAAGCTGGTCTGGAAGCCAGACCAAAAGGTTTCTCTATGGTGAGCAATATGGTGTTTAGAACCTGAACCTTTATCTTGGTCAGACCTTGTCTGATCCATACCACTGCAAGCAGCCCCCCTGGGACGTGTAGGTCACATCCAAGGTACGCATCTACCTTAATCTGAAAACCCAGCCTGTGTTTTCACTGGCTACAGTGGAACTATGTCCTGACCTTGCAGGGATGCTCCAAAAGCAAACCCCACTAATAACTGTGCTGAGCTCTCACGCTGCGATATTGAGAGTTCACGAGGCAGAAATTGCTCTTGGATCCCTGAGCTGCACTTTAAATTTCTGCTAACACTTTCCTTCCTGTTATTCCCAGGGCTTCACTGAGAAAAGCAACCTATGACTACCCTTGCTTTAAATGCGCAGTGCACAGGGCAACTCCAGCCACTGGCCATTCTAATTAGTGATACATCTTGGACCGAAAGCCCAGCAGGACAGTTAAGACTAAAACCTTTTTTGCACCTCAGAGATGGAAAACACATGGATGTGTCAGCCTCAGACCTCGGCATTGTTCCGGAGGTGGAGAATATTCTGGTTCTGCTTTTTTACCTTTTGTCTTCTTTCAAGCCTCATCCTCCCCACTGCTCCAATGCTCCTTGATCACCAGCAGCAGGAAATGAAGCGTCATTAGAGCCAGGTTTGTCTGGACACTGGACTTCCTCTTGGAAGGGATTTGTTCGGGATTTCTTCTATTTTCTTCTCCCAGGAGGATCTAAAATTTCTTCATGAGCACGTAGAAAATCCCAAAACACTGAAGGAGTTTGTATATTTTCCAAGGTAAAGCTGTGACAGCTCAGGGGTTCCTCTGCTTGCGGGGCAGCTCCTCTCTGACACGATGCCACAGTGATGCTGAGCACCAAGAGCAGCCATGAAGTGATGTGAGGGTTTGCAGACAAGAATATTTTGATGCCAAAAAGCAATGTGGTTTAAAAATTTCCACTGTCTGTAGTGGTTTGCAGATGACCAATGTTAACGCCCTTTTGTCCATGATGTTTATACAAGGCACTGGGGTGATGAAGAGGGAATGGGAGTGCTGCTAGAGCCAGCCAGGTTGGTTTGAGCCATGCCATTGTGAGCAGGGCAGGAATGGAGGCAAAGCCAGGATCTGGCCAGGGGGAGTTTGCTGTATCCGTGCTCATAGTGGCTTGGGGGAGCATTTGGCCGTTGAGTTTGTAGCTCTATTTCTAATGATGTGGTTTGGGTTTTATTTTCTGGTACTTTTTTAGCACATGGCTATTTCCAGTGTGGGTGAATTGCCCTAATTCCTCTGTTCCAGGAGGAACTGTCCCTGAGCAGCAGCAGCAGCTCATGTAGTTACCACATGCTCTCTCCAGCTGAGATCTCACTTACCAGGTATGGGAAGAGACAGGCATCCCAAGCAAACATCCCTTCCTATTACCCACACATGCTTAGACCTGGGGGATTATGGATTTAACACAGTCCCCTGCAGCCTCTGTGGGAGGAGAGGCTGTGCCTGTATGGAACCAGTCTCATGCACTGTGTACCTGCATCTTTGCATGGTACCGCCTTTCCTGGCCCTTTACAGGGGCTGTTATCACACTGAGAGCAAGGATGCTTGCTGCTTCTTAGGCAAACAACTCTTCTCTCTCCTTCTCCTTATCCCTGCCTGCTGTTCTGATGCCAGGAACATGACTGCAATGTGCTGGAAACAGCCCTGCTCTGGGCTGGGCGGCTCCTTGAAAGCAATCCCTTCTTTGTGGCAAGCCCAGACTGTGATTCAGCCCAGCACAACACAAGTTACAGTAAGTCATTCCCAGGGCAGATTGTGATAGAGCAAATCACCCTGATGAAGCGGACGGCTCCCAGCCCTCCTCACCCTTCCCAGAGGAAAAGCAGCTTTCCTCTGCATCTTGCTACTGCTGACCCAGTCCCTCTGGGAACTTGGATTTCTATGTGCTGAAATAAGGCAGCAGAGATGCCCCTGCAGCGGGTCCTGTCCCAGCTGCCTGGGTGGCAGCAGCAGGATCATCCTATGCCGACATCACTGCAAACCCCTCGAGCAGCTCATTGCAGTTCCTTGGTGAGGCTGGTGCCCTCAAAGCTTCCCTGTCCATGGAGGATGCCAGGAAGCGGCACTTTCCTGCCCTGGGCTCCTGCAGCAGATCAGGCACCATCCCCATCCTGCTGCGCAGCCACAGCTACAAGCAAAATGAGCTGAGGATAAAGCACCACTCTGGAGTGCTACGGGTGGTTAATGAAACAAGGAATGTCAGTAGGAACAGATTAAAGCCAGCTCAGCAATAACCTGGGCTTTCACTTTGCCTGCTGTAGTGAAGCAGAAAAAGCAAGATGAAGCAGAGCACCTCTTTCTATGACTCACCCGAGCAACCTGCTTCTGCAGGTGGGAACACTTTGTTCCCTATGGCAATAGTATTTTCTCCCCCCAACTTATTCAGACTCATTTAACTTACCTTGTGGCTCAGAACCCCCCTGTCTCTTACTTTCCTTGCTGTTGCTTAGCAAGATGCATAATATGAAAGCTGCTGTTCATTCAAGTTCTTGACTTCACAGTGGTGGCTGCAGCTTCCTAGCTGGAGTCCAAATGAAACACTGAAAGTCAGTCCTGCTCCTTATGACGCCCAGCAGCTGGGTTGTTTGTCAAAGCAGGGCTTTTTCTTGTTTCTTTGCTTGCATCAACTCGTGCTGGGCTCCTGTGCTTTTGTCCTGCTATAGTTTCCCCAGGACTCCCAGCCAGTCTGTCACGTTGCACAGTGCCTCTCACAAGGATGGAAACGAAGACCAACAAATCTGTGAATAAAGAAATATGTATCAAGAAAACCACAGCCCCAAAACCACATCCAGTGTTCCAGCCAAGAGGGAAAGCGCTGGGATCACATGGAAATAATTTTGCTTTGGGTGATTTCAGCATCTTTTTAGGTGGGAGAAAAGAGAAACAACAACATCAAACCCACAGTAAAACCTCTGGTTTTCTGCATGAGACCTAAAGGTGGCAAAAGGCTCCTGAAGGGGCGCAGCAATGGAAACTGCCCCTGCAGTGGTGCTGGGGGAAGAGGGAGGTGAAGATGGCACAACTGCCTGGCTCAGGGGACAGCAGCACTGCAGCAGTGCTGGATGATTTCAGTGGCCACACTTTCTGAGCTGAAATTGGACACTTGGTCTTTTCCACCCTTGGAAAAAACACATTGGTGGCTTTATCTAAAACCAGGTTTGGGGTTTTTTTTTTCTGCTGTTGTTGGTTTTAGTGGGGGTTTTATTCCTTTTTTCTGTTTTGCAACAGCCTCCCACTAACTGTAAAAGGGGATGTTAGAGGAGATGGATACCATATATAGTGTGAGCTGCAGCATCATTCCTGCATTAAGACTGAAAGCGGAAAGAAATGCTTTGATTTTCCTAAGAACATCAGGAGGGGAAAGGTGTGATTTGCCCTTTCACTGTGCCCTTCCCCATTTCAGGTCACAACTCAGTGCTTTAAATATTCCCCCCCTGCAGTCCTTGTATGCTGCCCTGCCCTGACCCCAGCACTTCCACACCCCACCAGTCCATGGGGACACTGTGGTGCTGGCTGGGTCAGGCTTTTGGAAGCAGTCTCTGCCTTACTTAAGGAGGGATGAGATGTGAGAGCACTTTAAGGACCTCTCTGCGTTTTCAGAACCACTTCGAATCCTCCCCTTCCTTCTTGACCCAGCCAGGCAGACAACAACTCAGTCAAGGTCCTCCCCATCTCTGCTTCAGCTCCTCAATGGTCCATGCTGCTTTACCCACTGCCCAGGAGCCATCTGCTCCCCATAGCTTAGAGCCCTGGATCAGAGGCAGGAAGATGACTGTCATGATGGAACAGGGGGTTTGTGCATATGAAATCAGGAACACAACAACCTGTAAAGCCATAGGTGACCTGGATTGTATCAGGGAGAACTCAAATGGTTTGCAGGTGACTTATGTTGGGAACGGCTTTATATTGGTGGTGTTAAACAAAATGAGCAGGTGATTAAACAAGCTGCAGTATAATTTTTTTGTATTTGAATTCAAGAATCTACATCCAGAGAGATGAGAGGGAATCGGGGCTATTGAGGAGCAAGGAAGGGCAAGGGATGATTTACACCATGTTGTGCTGGGAGGCTCTTTTAGCAAGGACCAGTGAAGCAAAGCGCAGAGGTTTGCTGCTGTCCTGGCATGAACCTGAGCAGCATCCAGCTCTCCATGAGTCACCCTCTGGCACTGGGCTCCTCCAGCCCAGGCTTCCTGAAGCCCCCACATCCCTATCCCTGTCCCCATCCCCTCCAGCCATAGCAGTGGTCCTTGTCCCAGCCCTGCATGGATGGGCAGGATTGGACTGCAATGGGTAGGAGCTGCCTGGAAAAGGGCACATGGAGCCCCGTGTAGCAGGGAGGGAAATGTGGCTGCAGCCTTCCCAAAGCTGCCAGGAAAGTAAAACCTTACTCATATGCTTTTTGGAGGGACCTCAAACAGGCTCTAAGAAAAGAAATCACTTTGCCTTACAAATGCCAACCAAAAGCCTTTCCTGTCATCTTCTCTGTTCTGTGTTAAACACCAAATCTGTGTAATCTTTTCTCATCTATCATGTTTCCCAGGTGTCCTGCTCTGCTCTTGGCACTGCTCAGCACCTTTCCTGGAAGGGAGAGGTTCTTCCATGTGTCCTGCACGGGTGCCTTATAATCCAATGCTGCGTTCATTTACTTGGTCCCACAAATCACTGAGTCCAGAAACAAACGATCTGCATTAATGGTTGGAAGAGGCACCACATAGATGATACTGATGCCTTTTCAGGATCTGGGTCTCTCTGTCTCCCAGAGCAGAGTGTGGAGAGTTTCCTTCTTTTCTCATCCAGGAAATATTTATAATTAGAAAGCAATAAAATAACCTGCTCTAGTGGAAGGTGTCCCTGCCCGTGTCAGGGGGATTGGAACTGGATGAGCTTTAAGGTCCTTCCCCACTCAAACCATTCTATGGTTTATTAGCCCTGCTGAGACATGGGAGCTGCTTTGCATCAAGTACATCCTTGCACAAGAACCAATGCGAACAAAAGCAAATGCCAAAGCACTTAAAGCAGAGGGATGGCACCCTGGAGATCGGAGTTCAGATCCTGGCACTGCTGCTGATGCTGTGGGGTTTTGGGAAGGCTCCCCTCCATCCTCCTGGGGGTGGAATGTCTCTTCTTCTATTCTTCATCACCTATTTTTAGACTTATAGCTCTTCAAAGCAGAAAAAATACATAATGGGAGTGCGACCAGACAAGAGCTCTGGTTTCACAGGAGGGTGTGAGGCCACCACAGAGAGCCGACTTGCATGGATATATAAATAGTTTATAGCTGTAACTCAATAAAAAGAATGTTTGGGGCTCCAAAAATGATCTTAGCTGGTCAAAACCTGTCCAAAAACAGTCTACATGAGAGAGTTTTATTTTTAATCTTAGACTCAGGACAGGGGAAAAATGTTGTGTTAACCAGTGCCTGGCTTCAAAGCTGGTGTCTCCAGTTTAAACAGGTTTTCTGCCTCTTTAAACGACAGCCTCCTTTCTCAAAATAATCATCACATTCAAAGGAGAAAGGATATTCCTGTTTACACCGTTGATTTAAGGAGCTTGGCTTTTGTCCATGCAAGGACCAAGGGAAAAAAACACCATAAAAATCCATTCTGCTCACTGCTGAAGGCTTCAGTACATTAATAAGAAGCTCTGTGTGTGATGGAGCGGGGAGTTCAGGGCACACTGAGCCCATCTGACTCCTCTCTGCTAGAAAGCAGGGGAGTTACTGCAATATATGCAGTAAGATATTAAACAATACTCAGGTAGAAAATGGACCCACCTATGGTAAATTGAAGGGACATGAATGGTCAGCTGGCAAAGCCATGGTTTTCTCTGCAGCCTTGATGAGCTAAAACTGGTCTGGTCTACAGGGAAGTGAATGCTTCTTTCTAATCCATTAGTTGATGAAGTGCCTAGGTTTTTAGGAGGATGCTGGCTTCATCCTGCACAAAGAGGAGCTTCACCTGTTTGGGAGCATGTGCTTGAGGATGAGCAGTTATGGTTTGGACAGGACACCCTGAGACACACACCTCCATCAGCTCCTGCTCCAGGTAGCCCATATTAGTGACCCTCTGCTGAACTGGAGATGTGGGTCAGCTGCGGTGTGCCAGGATGTTGGAGCCTCTGTGCTCTGCAAACACGTTTCCCTGCATGGTCAGGCCACAGTCACAGCTCTGCTTGCGTAAAAGGCATTGGGGACATCTCAGTCAGTGTCAACAGGCATGTTCCTCCTTTCTCCTTCTTTTAAGTGGAGGCACATCTTTTCTGTTAGCTTTCAAACACACTCTATGTAATGGCTGAAGTTATTTGGGTTGTAACCAGCTCTTTAACTGAAAAGACATGTTTTATATGGATTTTTCCACCACGCTGAACTTGGTGAGAGTGATGTGTGTTTGCTCTCTCCTCCCGCTCCAGGCTGGGGCTCTGTGCCATGACAACGTCTGCACCACGTGGCAGAGACTCACACAGATGATTCCTATGGAAATACTAAACTCTCCTCCTGGCTTTCTGCTGGGGTGTCACTTTGGATCACAGCAGCCCCCCTGGCACGCACACGACGCAGCCAGAGCTCTGGGGTGGTTTGCTGACAGCCCCAGCAATGCACAGGGGTATGTGCAGGGATGTGGTTAATGCAGCGGCTGTGCTGAACTCCAAACCCAAGTGGAAAAAGTGAAGAGCAGCTCTCTCTGCACTGCTGTGTCAGCCAAGTAGCCCAGAAGAGTTTTCAAAGCCTCTAATATAGTAATCCCTAAGTGATAATATAATTCAGTGCAATGAAGTACATATATATATGTTTGTGTGTGAGTATGTGGTGCTTTCAGGCGGCCAATTGCACAAACCCAAAAGTAATCATGAGCTAATTGGAATCTAAACAGCAGCATGTGAACGGTAATTGGGAACTAGTTAAGAATAATTTACTAAATAGCATGAAAGCTGTGATTTCACAACAGAGGGAGAAACCATTTATGACTAAAGCCTGGTTCTGAGGGGGGCTGAAAGCTTTCTGGATGAGAAGAAATGGAGCGTATAATAGGTAATGAGAAGTAGGTGGCTGTCTTCAGGCTGCTGCAGCCTTCCAGGGCTGCTCAGCAATATTAGCAAAGGGGAAAAGAGATGCCCTGGATAAATCTAGGTTAATCAGCCCCACAGTGAGCCTGTCAGAGTAACAGAATCACTGATGGTCTCTAATGAAGAGTTAATGGAGGGTAATGTGGCCAATGCCACCAGCACTGGTGGGAAACAGGTCTCATTTCTGTTATACATTACAAGTGTATTTGATGCAGGTACACAGACGTTGGCAAAACACTGGTCAAAACCTTTCAATTAAAACCTGGAAGTGAGACTAATTCAGGCTGGCACAGAGAGATGGGAGAGCACATTTGCAGTGGTGGATTGGGAATAACCTGATGTCTGGGATAACAGCTCACGGTGCATGATCATGATGATCAGCTTTGCTGTGAACCTGCTGAATAACCAAGTGGTGCTTTAAAACTGGCTATACCTGCACTAAGCTGCAACACTGATTCATCGTTAAACCTCATCTACAGGCTGTCAAGCTTTACATATTTAAGACCCTGTTCTGAAATCTAAATTTGGACCTCTTGAAACATTTGAATCTTGGGTTTGAGTTAAGCCTCTGTTAAATGCAAATGGGAGTTCACAGCGGTCATAAATAGCATATCCGTCTCCCCTCGCATCCACTTTCCCTTTGCACTAAAAGCAGCTTCGTTTTGCTCACTAATCTCTTAGGCAGGACTTCAAGCATGAATTCAGTTTAAACCCTGGGTTTAGGGTGTTTGGCACTAGGTAATCTGGGCCAAATTTTAGGCATGTGTGGAGAATGCTTTCTGAGTCCTTGTGGGGAGAGGTTTGTAGCTATACTCACAGCTTCTGGCTGCTGGTAGGAAGAGTGGTTGCTCGGTTCCGTGGTGCACATCATGGAGGTTTTATACCATGTAGCATAGAAACTGGCTTGACTTATTTTGTGCAAACCCCACTGTTACTTAGAGTAATATTAGGCAACAGGCACTGTTCCTACCTTTAGACTCTCCAACTCTTACTCTGCTCCAGTATCTCACAGTAAGACCAGAGCATCTATATAGGTGGTAAGCTGTTTCCCATAAAATGGGAAGAGGTAGATTACACCAGGTACACAGACTCACCTAGTGGCATTTCATGCCCATGAAGCTCAAATCTGATTCCTCAGCTGTTTCTTTGTCTGATACAGGGATACCTGAGTGGCTGGGCATCACTTTTTAACTGACAGGGTGTTTTTGCAGTTGGTAGTGATCTGCTGACAGCATGGCCAGTATCAGATGGTTTGGCTTGTCCCATCCAGGATCTAGTGCTCCCATGCTGGGAGAGCTTCTGCACCTTCTGAACCAATCACCCCATTACCCACATTTCATATGCATTGTGGAAACTGGATGAGCAAATTAAGTGTGCAGTGTATGTGTTATTTAGAAACCCAAGCCAGCAACAGATCCAAATCAAAACAGCTAAAGCCAGGAAGAAGTCCTTGGCACAGCACCGGTGTTCAGTGTTCACACAGGTTTATCACACTGACTGTATTGGTACAGAAACCAAAATGAGCTGAGAAGGAAAATATTTCTCCTGGTTGTTTTGTTTCCAGGACAAAAGCGAGTGTTGATTTTTCACTTTCATTTCCTTTCCAGTTTTTAGATTACTTGTAATTATACGGTGCTGAGCAAATAGATGGTGCTCTACTTTGTTGTAAATGACTTGGAAGTTTCCTTTAAACCCGTGGTAGGGTTCACCTGGTATGTCATTCATCACGCTGCTGCTCTGCATTCCAGCAACTGGGCTCGTTTAATTTACTAGGCTGAATGAAATAGCTTTACCATGCCTGCTTATAAAGAAGTAATGATGGGTAGAGCCCTGCAGCACATAATAATCATGGTTTTCTGCAGAGATGCATGTTCTCAGAACAATCTTACAGAAGTTAAAACTTGTGAGAGTCAGATGGGCTGTGGCCAACACAGTAAAGGTGATGGAGAGTGGTTTTCTTCCCAGATTCTTGTTTCAAATCTCTAGTTTTCAGCTATAAAATGGTATTTGCTGGTTGAATCGCTGGGCAAAATGTTCCCACATCTCCACCCCCAGGAACTGCTTCAGCACCTTGAGCCTCTAACGTGCTTTATCTCCTTGTAAAAATGTTAGTCTGAAACCCACCTTTTACCTAAGGCTTTTCTGTTGGAAAAGGAAACTGAAGGTAGATTGCAGTGATTTATTACAGGGGAGGTAAATGCAAGGGATGGCTCCATACAAACCCTTTTGTCTGAGGACGCGTTGCCTGGCTGGCTCACCTCAACCCCACTGATTCTGGCAGCACATTGACACGTGTCAGTCACCCCAGTGCAATCAATACACTGACATTTGGGCTCGTTCTTGCACAGAGGAGCTCAGGCTGCCTTTGCCTGAGTGTTCCACACCACATCCCACCTCTCCCTCCCGGGAGCCAGGGCAGCTCAGGCTGCTGAGCTCTGGAAGTGCTTCTGCTCTTGGCTCCTCTTGTAATCTCCTATTAAACACTCCCTGGCTCAGGCTTCACACTCATTTCCTGCACTGTGGCAGACAGGGGTGAAGCTGTTGGTGAATTCTCATTCCCTGGTGGCAGCTGCAGAAGCAATGTGGAAGAGCTGGCTGAGATTGCCATAAACCAAATCTGTCCCCTCCATTCCACTGAGGATTAGTCTTAATTCCTTAAACTGAGGCTGTTTTCTGGAGCCACAGATTTTTGCTCTTAATGTTTAAAGAGAGAGAGTTTTGCAAGAGCTCAACTCAGTGCCCTGCAGCTGGCAGTGGCCCAAAGCATCCTTTTCCTTCTTGTATCTGGAGGAAAAGAGAAGGAAGAGCAGCATGTAACATGGATCTGCGGGACCACTCGACATTGACATGTACCATGGGTATTTTTAGCATCCAAAAGCACTTTCTCTTGGCCACAGCATGACACCAGAGACCAGTCCTACAGCATCACTATAAAGGTGATGGTTTTATGACAGGAGAAGGGAGGCACAGAAAGGTTAAATGATTTCTCTCCGTCTGCACAATAAGACAGCAGCAGAGCTGGGAATAAGTCTCAAGATGCCCCTGCACCTCCCTATGGCAGACTTGGAGGCTGTCAGCTGTGGTGGTTCGAGGGCTGCCACTTCTATGGCTGGTCAGCAGGTCTACTGGAGACACTGGTGTGAGGAATGCAGGCAAGGCATCAGCTCCATGACAATGGCATTCCCAGTGCCCTTCCCAGCTCGGCCAGCACAGCTCCCATCCACCATCGAACACATTCCTCTGCTTTACTTCCAGAAGAGGCTGCAGTAAAGTAACTTCTGGGCACAGCAGCAGCAATTTCAGAGCAGTCTGAGGTAAGAGGTGACAAAGCACTTTGAAATGAAGGTGAGAAATGCATGTGTTCACCATGTAAACCTCTTACTCATTGCAAACCAGCAGCTACATCCCTTTCTTGAGTCCATTAAGCCGCACTTCAAGTCTCCAATGTACACAGGTTCAGAGGTTGAATCCACCTGAATCAGTGCCACTAGTAGTGAAATCTTGAGGCTAAGACAGCCCCAACGAAACTCTAGGGGTCAGCACAGGGTGGGCAGAGGACTTCAGTGTCTCCTGGTGCCACAGTGCAGCGTTGCCTGAGCTCTTCATAGCCTTCACTGCATTTACCCCTGTGGGATTTCCCTCCCACAGGGCAGGCGACTACTACAAAGTGGCCTCAGCAACTTGTAACGTCACTTGAGTTTTTGGCAGAGCAGGGCACGGAGCTGAAGCTCTTCTGTTCCCACTGGCCTCTCAGAGGCTATTAATAGCTGGAGAACGGATAAGAAGCAAAGCAAAGAGTTTTAATTGGATATCTTAATATTGAGAAATTGGCCTTTGATGGGAATCCAGTCCTGTGAAACGCTTTTGGGAGCGGCAATGATCTCCATTCAGGATCTCTCACCTTAATGACTTCCAGGGTGGTTTGAATGGGATCAGTGACAACTGGGGGTTGATTTTGTTTTCTCCTTGGTGATAGCATGAGAGCAAAGCTGCTGGCAATGTTCACTGATGTAACTGCAGCCAAAGGTCTCCTATGCACTGCCCGTGCATTTAAAAAGCCTATTGCACAACCACCAGGGATCAAATGAGCAATAACAGCGAGATGCTTCTGTGCTGAGCCCACCTTTTCCTCTGCTAAATAAAAATCACATCTCTCTGCTTTGACATTTCACTGTTGGCCACGGATCAGGTGCACGGGAGGAAGACAGAGTTGCCCGTTCATGCGGCCAGGTAGCAAAGTCTACGACTGATGTTAGTGATGCCTGTCATTAGGCTGGGTTCCTATCTCAGGGTGGCAAGCATTGATATGGAAGTGCAAAGAGGAGAAAGTGCCTGCCACGGGCATAATGTGGAGCACAGACTGAGTTAGAGCAGATCTGCCCGACCACAAACAGCAATTGCCAACAGACAGATGTTTGTCTGGTCTTAAATTACATTGCCTGCATGCCTGGAAAAGATACTGTCTTATAAATAGCAGTGCTTCAATCCCCTATGGCTTTGCATATTCAGGTTCCACCATAAGGCATATGGGTGTTAGACAAAACCATCTGGAAATGAGCCATGGGCAGAAAGTCTCTAGGGGGTGTCTTGAGCTTCTCCAAGGAAGGTTTTGGGGAAGAGGCGGGGAGTGATTCATCCTTTCTGTCCTGCACTGCACAGGAGAAACTCTGGAGAAGCCCTTTTGGTGGCTGGAAAGGAAAGGTTTTGATGTCCTTGGCATTGAAGTGTTGCAGCAAGAGGCCACATTCTCCATGAGAAGCAGACATTTACCATAACTGTACAGAAGATCCAGGCTCTAAAGCAACATTTCCCCCACCCCAGTGCTGCCTTCATTTCCTGGGCAGGATCTCCAAGACCTCTGGCTGAGTAACAATCCCAAAGACATGCCAAGGACTGAGTGCTCATCATGGATTAAAGCCCAAACAGGGGCAGATTCCCAGCTCCGAGTGGGGCTGTCTCCTGGGACTGGGTGCGGATGGTCCTGGGCAGTGCTGCTTCTCCCCCTCAGTTCACAGAGCAGGACTCAGGGCTTGCAGGGGTAGCCTCTATCTCTGCGAGATCCAGCAACTATCAGAGTCAAACCACTGGTGAGCATGGACCCAAAACTTCATCTCCTGCCTTTTTAGCAGGCAGACGATGGAGCTGGGCTGATGCAGACGACTTGCACTAGTGCCTGGAGAAGCAGGACCGCTCTCTCCTCACCAGCCAGCAGCTCTCCTCCCAGCCGTGCTGCCCTCAGTGATGCTGCAGTGGGGGTCAGCACTAACAGGGGCCATTAAGTAACTCATAATGAGCTGCTCCGTGTCTCGGACCCTCAGGCATCCTGCCCGTGCTGCTTTTGGTGAGTAGCCAGTTCTGCGTATTGTACAGGTAGAAAAACAAAAAGTCATCTAAAAGCCATTTTGGGGAGAAGGAGCCAGTAGGATTCACCCATGGACTAACCTGAAACATCCTGCTCTGCAATTTAATGTGATGGAAAGCTACAATTAGCTCTAATTAAGGCAGCCTCATTGCATTGCCAAAAGCAGAGCTGCTGTCAGCTCCATTTCCTTCCCTCTCCACCACACCGGCACATTGCAATTCAGCAGATTAATACTCGCATCACGACCTACTTCCCGCGTAACACTGATGAATGGGTGCTGAGGATTTATTACTAATACCCTGCTGGGGCCCCGAGGCACCCCGAGCATTGGGCTCCCTTGGATAGGGGTGTATTTATTCAGGGTAAAAAGTCAGAGCGTGGAGAGTGCAGAATGGGATGTGCCCAGGGTGACACATCCCCTGGCAAGGCTGGGGTAAATCCACCTTCCTCTGACTAACTGGTGGTGATGGACCCATTAAAGCACAGAGCCTATTGCCTCCAGGCATTACAAAGTGAGTATCATTCGCTGCTGTATGTCCTGAAGAGTCTCTGACATTTCTGAGCTGCACCTCAGAAAACCACTAATAAAAGGATAAAACCTGAAGTTACTATAAAGCATATAATACATTTTTGTCTCAGTCAATAAGCATCACTGGGCCTCCTTCCACATGCTTTCTAAAGCTGATCTCTTGGCAAACTGCTTCATGTGCAGATAAGGGATGTAACCTGCATCTCTGTTTTAGGATGAGCGAGCACTTCTCCATCGTGTGATAACAGCCGGGGCTGCTCTGCTCTGTATTCAGTGCAATCATCATGAGCAGTGAATCATCCTTATCTGCCATGCACTGTATTCAATGAGCAGAGATGCTCTATTCTTGCAATCAAACATCATTTCTTTGTTGCTTTAGAGAATATAGAATCTCACCTCATTAGTGCAGCCTGTCTTTTACTCATGCCAGGACAACAGTTTACTACAGCTGTGTTGCACAGGGTACTGAGGCGAGACTTGGGCTGTTTTGGGTGATGTTGGTAACTGAAACAAATCTCTGTTACAACAGATGGGTTCATATCAGCAGATATCTTGACTCTTTTCCTGAAAGCAATCATCTTCAGGGATTAACACAGCTCTTGGTATGAGAGTGTCAGAGCCTCTGACAACAGCATTTTAACTATCTGCACGCTCTTGGGCTTGGCCAGGAGCTGCATTCCCCACACAGGGAATTCCATCCTGTTTGCTTCTTATTTTGAAACAGAAAGGAATTAAATATAAGGAAATGTTGTGATTCAAAGGCAATGCTTTATGTGAATTTCAGACTTCATTAAATCATAGAGTCACAGAATCATAGACTGATTTGGGACAGAAGGGACTACCCTGCAACGAGCAGTGACATCTTCAACTAGACCAGGTTGCTCAGAGCCACGTCCAACCTGGCCTTGAATGTTTCCAGGAATAAATACTGGTGCATAGAATGAAACCATTTCATTTCAGAATAATAAGAAACGAGTGCATTCCCTCCTGGAAGGGTCAGAAGAGGACATTTTGACATGGGGTGGCTTTCTCATCTCCTCTGTGCAGTAATGTAGGACTTGAGGAAAGGATCCCAGCTGCTGGGCAACACAAGGAGCTCCACAAAGATAAACCATCCACCTCCCATCTGCAGAGATGTGAATAACTACCCGAGACCTGACAACTGCACGTCATTGTGGTTAATGGTTTATTGATGGGCTTACAGCTTTTCTTTCCACCATTAAGATGGGAGATCTGGGTTTAGGTTTTTACTGGATTGTTTGTTTGTAACTGTTCAATAGATCTTTTCTGCAAACATGCTTCAATCTCTGGGTTGTTCACAAACATGTTTGCTCAATGTATTCCTGTTTGCTTCATGAATTCCAGCTGTTCATTAGTACACATATCACACATTACTTCTGCTTCCTGAATGGATGCAATAAAATGGATGCATTACACAAAGAGCAAATTAAACAAAAAAATAAGGGTGGAGGATTAAAAATGTTGCATCAATATTTTCAGGAAGAAGAAGTGAAAAACAAGTGGACTTTGCAGTGAAGAGTAAATCTTTGCGCTGGGGAGGAGAGCACTGGGGCAGCAGGGAGGCAGTACCAGGCATATTCTGCATCAACCATGGTCCCAAGCCATAACCGTGAGTCATGATGAGTCAAAATCATGGGAAAGCAGTAAAGTGTCAGTGTTCACATCTCCAGCAAAGCTAAACCTGCTCTGGGTAGCCTATTTCACCCTGCACTGACATCCTTACCATATAAACCTCAATCACAGTGTAAAGCTTGTATCTCAAGCAGAGCAGAACAGAAAGCAGATTTCCTATTTCCCCAAGGAGCTTTTAGGATTTCCAAGTGGTTTTCCACTCCCAACCTGAGAGAGGATGGAAAATCCCAAAAAACTTCCTAATTCTGCTTTGGCTGATGAGCTTTGTTGATTTTAATTTTATTTATGTTTCCCTAGAAAATCACTTCTTTTCCACAATGGAAATTAATTCAGTTAGAAGGAAAAACAACCCAACGTGCCTCCTTGCCCATTCTGGCTGCTTTCACAGCTCAGTCACATTTTGCCCCTTGGGAATATCTCAAAATGGGATATTTGTAGGCACAGATTTGGAATCCTATTGTGAGATCTCTATAGGCAAATTTATTTTGCATATTTCATTAAATAAATCTATTAAAACACCAAAGGACACCTGCAGATGTGAGATACACCCCACCTCAGTGGCGCTACTCATATCCCAGCCACCCATATCCCAGTGAGGGTAATTGGAGCTGCAGACTGGGGAGTATTTTATCAGGAGCTGTTGTGTTCTGGCACTCGCACATGAATGTGCCTGGAATACATTTCCAGTTCCTTATACACTTTGTAATTGAATCAGATAAGCACATGGAAGGTGCAGCAATATTCGGGTGATACTAAGCACTGGTTGTACGGTTACAGCAAATCTTGCAGCTCCTCTGGGCTCACTGACAGTGACTTATTCCTGTATTTGTAAGTGCTGGTTATGATGGACGAGTTCACAGGGCAATAAATGGGATAAAATGCCAGGCTGAGGAATCTGATTACTGTAAAATCTATTTGTTTTATACATACCAATTATTGTTATTTATGGAACGTTGCAGAATTAATTCTGCGTCTTGAATTAGCTTAAAGAAGATTAATTTTCCAAGGGAAAAAACCCTTCTCCAATTGTTTTTATCTGCTTCTCAGACAAAGCATGAAATTAGGAACTTTTATCCTAAAATTGCTGATATCAAAGGCAGGACTTTCTCTTGATTTTAGAGGGTTATAAATCACACTGGATGTGAATAGATGAGCAGTGCCGTTGTAATGGATAGCTGGTGCAAGGAGGAGTGATGGGGCTGGAGATGTGCACTAGCAATAGACATATGGGTGTTATCCAACAAAAGACAGGGTTTCACTGGGCTGGGTGGTGGAGATGCCACTTGAGAGCTTCAGACATCACACAAGACATTTCTGCATCAAGATTCTTTTTCCAAACCTGGTCTCTTGTACTTTCTGCCCACCTAAATGACCAGAGACCTTGAAAAGTGGGTTTGAAGGGGTAAAAACCAGACTAGCTAGTCCCAGGAGGCTGATGCTGAGAGCATTTGGGCTGTACTCATACAGGCAGTTGCCCCATGGGCTCTTCCCAGGGTCATAGCCCATACCTGAGCTGTATTCATGATACCCAGTCCCGGAGAGGGACTCTTTGTCTGAATTCCCAATGTCAGCCCTGAAAAGAGCTGATATTTTGTCAGAAACCCTCATTACTGCACAGGGATTAAAACTTCTCTGAATTCCTGATTCTTTTGACTCTCTGCGTCACTGTTCTTTACATTAGACTGGCCCCTGTGCTCAGTCTATTCAAGTATACTTGTTTTTCAGCAGCTGCCTGGAAATGCTCACAAAGAAACCCCCAAAACCACCCCTCAGTGAGTCAAAGAACACTTCTATGGGCCATTTGAGAAAGAAATTCGAAGTACAATAATCACGAGGTGGCAACTAATAAAACGTAACAATGATCTTCCTCCTAAATGATTTTTAGTCCTGCTTAAGAAAGTGAAGATCACGGTGGCCTTTGCTCTAATCATTTCTCTGGTGGAATGGGTTATTTTATATACATATTCAGGTTGCTGCTGCTGCAGAGTTAATTCTAGCTGCCTGTCAAGGGAAAAGGCTCCAATTACTTTCCTGCTTCTGCAAGTGTCTTGTTCTCTATGTGTAAGCGATGGTCCTATTTAATTAGGCTTCTGGCGTGTCTCACCTTCAAAATTAGCCTGCTCCTACTGTGCAAAAGACTTCATATTTGTTCAAATGATGGAGATGCAGGGTTTGATCCCAGGCTGGGGGAGTCTTGTTCCTTAGAAGTCAGTTTATCATACTGGTCCGTAACAGCTGAGATCCGTCTTGTGATGGTCTGACTTCAGATCATCAGGGATGCATCTTCTGAGTAAACTCCTGAAGGCTTTGCCTCCCACATCAGTGCATATTAATTACATCCCCCAGCTGAACATCCCACCTTCAACAAACACATCCCTGTGAGGCTCAGCTTGATCAGAAAGGGTGGGATACCAAGAGAAGAGGGAGCGCCGCATTTTGAGGATGTGCTCACCTGGGAATGCACTGGGGAAACCAGAGGGAAAATGCCACAGTTAAACTTGTGCTGAGCTGTTTCCTGAATGAGTATTAAACTCTCCCTTTCTTCAGTGTTTTAATTGAGCTTCTGAGTTTAACTGATCAAAGGACAAAATGAAGCTGAGTAGGATCACATTTACTGGTGGAAGGAACAATCGAGTCAATTTGAGAGATTTAGAGATAAAATAACCATGATAAAATAACCAGTTTGGTTCTTTCCCCCTTCTACCCTCGAAGGAAACACATTCATTTGTTATGATTAACCTTAATTTATGAGTGTATTTTCTTTTTCCTCAGAAGCTCCAAAATTCCTTCTCAGGAGCTGCCTTCACTGTTATACTGTCCCTTCCCCTCTGCTTTTCTCCAGTGTCTTCCTATGTACTTCCCATCTGTCCCATGAAATACTGACATTCAAAACTACTCTATCAGAAGACCCCAACTCTGCACAATGAAGTGCAGACCCTGGCTAAGAAATCTGGGTTAAGGCATCTCACTAAAACCCTTTTGGTTTTCACTATTAGGAAGAAGAACAACACTCTCAGCTCATTATCAACAACATGACACTTTCTGGCAGGTTGAAATGTCATTGCTCAAACTCCTGACATTAGGTTGGACAAGACTTTGAGCCACCTGCTCTAGTGGAAGGTGTCCCTGCCTGTGGTAGGGAGTTGGAACTGGATGAGCTTTAAGGTCCCTCCCAACCCAAGCCATTCTATGACTATATGATTCTATGATTTGCTCACCAAATGTGCAGGTCCAGCTGAACCATGCAACATGTTCCCCATGTTGGTGAGCACCCATGGGCTTCACTGAGTCAGTATTGGGGCAGCATCAGCAAAGGGTCAGGGATTAGAAGGATAAGCCTCCAGGCACCAATTTCAGACCTAAGCCAGCTGGTACCATGGTAATTAAAAGCAATTCAGCCAAATGCTTTTCCTCTGGGTGCCTGTTTTTGCTGTGTTTGAAAACCAGAAGCTGAAAGAAGGGTTCAAGCACTGCTCTGATGCAGGGGAAAGGGTTCCTGTGATCTTTGCTGCAAACGGTTCTTGCTCTGAATGGAAGGAAAGCAGAAAGGGAAAGCAACCAGATGGCAAGATTTGCCTGTGGCTACAGAACTGGTGATTAGCAGTAGGAGAGCCCTGATCCCCTGTCCCCATCCCAAAGCCACTTGTCCCTTCAGGGTTTTCCAGTGCACGGCCAATTTGTCATTACTTTTCCTGTGTGAGTTTTTATTATGCCAGGTCAAAGCTTCTCTCTCTTGCTGATCAAGTCTAAAATAATTATTATAACCTGCAAAAACTGTGTCTGTCTTCCTGGGAATTAAATATTGAAACTCTCAGACAAATGACAGAAATAAGCTTTGCTTCTTTCTGTTAAAGGTTCACGCTCTCAAATGTCACCCTAAGTTAAATGTACCTTGAAAAATAATCTCATTTCTGATTACTTTACTTTTCATTCCATTTTGCCTCCATATAAATTACCCACATTAATTCAACCGGAGGGTTTGACACTGCAGCTCCCGGGGTGCACGGCTGGGAAAACAACTGTCACCTCTGACAGGGGAAGGATGGAAGTGGTTTGGTGAGAAAAGCTGGAGAGGGTGAACATCTCCCTGCTTCCCAGGCTTCCTCACATCACTGCTATTCTGTTACGAGCATCTTCTCTGCTGGGCAGTTAACCTCTCACCGCTGATGGGCTTGCAGAAATGTCAGCACATTACAGTGTTCCAGAAGACAGAATACTCAGGAATATGCTGTCTGAGTTGATTTGATTTCTGAACCATCTCATAAAGCACAGTTGTAAAGTCTCTAGTTCAGAGAAAATTGGCATGTGTCTAGCACAGAACAGACTAGAATAAAGTAGTTTCGTCTAAAGGGACCTACAACAATCATCTAGTCCCACTGCCTGACCAGTTCAGGGCTGACCAGAAGTTAAATCATGTTATTAAGGGCATTGCCAAATGCCTCTTAAACACTGACAGGCTCAGGGCATCAACCACCTCTCTAAGAAGCCTGCTCCATTTTTTGACCACCCTTTCAGTAGAGAAATGCTTCTTGATGTCAAATACAGACTCTGAAAGTCTGAATAGTCTGAATCCAGCTCTCTTGAAGCAGAAAGTGTGGTGCTGTGGCCTGCTATGTGCATTTAGTGTATGTCAGTGTACAGAGTCTTGTTACCAACAGTGTCTGATGGATCTGGCTCCCTATTTTATTTATAGGAGGAAGGATGCTGCCATTCAGCCTGGAAGCTCCTGTGGCCAGATTCAGTGGGGCAGGATTTGACCCATCAGTCTCTGACACTGCCACCTGCAAGAGGTGTCCAGGATGGTGGCTTGTACCACATCAGTTGCCACAATTGATTTGGACATATTTTGCTGGCAAAGAGCCCCAGGAAATGCTTCCATTATGCTGCCACACGATGCTTGAGGTTTACTGATAACAGCCATGTCATTGTTTTGATGATTCAGGTGGTGATGTGCTTGTTTCAGCTTGAAATGCCACAAAACAGCAAGAGAAGCACAGTTTTTAGTACTGGAGGGGATGCTCTTCAGCTGAAATCACTCAAAAAGCACAGGGATCCTTAAAAAAGATCCTTAGAAGGTCACCTTAAGGTGGGGGGGACAAGAAATCTGTATCCCTGCACAGATCTGCATGTGGCTCCAGGGATTGATGCCAGAGGTAGGAATGCTCCTAAGGAAAGCCTTCAGAGAAACACTGCACTCAGCAGCTGCTGGTGCATGACCAGGAATGGAACAGGGGGAAAAAAGCCCCTGGAGAGTGTTTTATAGAGAGAAAACCTCATAAGAACCAAAACTTTAAGGAAAAAACATGATTAGAAGAGCATTTGACAGTGGTGACGCTGTGTTATTTCAATCAATTCATTTGACACCTACTCATTTGGAAGTAATTTATCACAATTAAGATAGGCATTGTAACGCGGTGTTGAAAACTCTGGCAAATTACACACCATTCTGCCACTCAGTGATGTTTGCAAGCCTATTTTGTTTGTCCCTTTTTTTAATGAAAGCCCCACATTTACATAAATCATTATTTTGGAGTGCTCGGAGACAGATTTCATCTCCTGTCGGGAATGTGGGCTCTGGGGAGTGGATAAAGCCCTTCAGCTGCTGCTGAGTGTGAAACTGGGAGCGTTTGGGGTCAGTAACAGCGTGGTGGGAGCCGTCTCCCTGCTCTCATCCTCACCCTTAATCACGCCACTGTTGCTAATTGCCTCTGAAAGCCCAAACCCAAGCCCTGGGGGTTAACCTGGCACTGCAGGATGTGCTCAAACCAATTTCCATCAAGGTTCAGTGATTGACATAATTTGATCCATTGCAGGGCTGCTGCTAGACATAGGAAAGCCAGAGGGAAAACAACCTGATGCACCCCCCAATGCTACTCCTCTGCTAATGTGCCCGGGAGCCTTTCTTTTTAACCAGTGATAAGAAAATCCACTTGTTTCTTGAACTAAATGATATTTGGGGGGGGGAAAGATGGGGATGTTGAATAATTCCTATTAAATTAAACAAAGCTGCACTTCCCCTGGTAGCAGAGTTACCTGTGAGTGAGTGAGTGAGTGAGTGCAGGGAAGAATCAAAAGAAGGGAGGATTTTCGTTCTTGATTTTTCCCGAGGAGATATTTCCATGTTGGAAATCGCTGAGTATTGTTTTTTAAAGGGGGGTGGGGGGATGTTGCCAGAAAGAGTGAGGATCAGTAAACAGATGAAGACATTTCGGAGCAAGTCACACAATGTGTTTCACTTGACTTGTAGAACAATACCCGCCTCAAATTGCATTTTACTCAGGCAAACATGGTGTGAAAAAAAGTCATATCAGAGAAGATGACAAATGTGTTTTGATATTTGGGAGGTTTTTGTTCCCAGCCTGTTTTCCCGTTTCCCTTATTATCCAATGAAGTCTGTGGTTTCCCTCTCCATGGCCCCACCTTTCAGGCACCGATGGCATGGGCAGGACCTACACTTTGCTGATCCCAAAAGTTGGGGCAAATTCCCCTGCAATGTTTTCCCTGCCCTACCAATAGAAGTTTGGAAAATCCTTGTGGAAAATAACATAAGTGGATGTGTCCTGGAGAGTTTTCATGCTGTGAATTTGCTCCTTTCTTTAAGTGTAAAAAGTGTGCAGGAGGGAAAAACATCGTTGGGCTTGCAAGTTGTGGCAGTTCTTGTCTTTGATCTTTCATTTAGTTCCTCTCCATCCACTAGGACAGTGAGCAAGGAGAGTGGATAAACCTGGACAGCAGGGTCTCAGTTGCTCTTCTGCTCAGCACTCGCTTTGTGATGAGCTGTCAGGGAGAAAAATGTAACTTATTCAGCATCACAACCAGATAGGCAATTTGTAAGAAATAATCTTTCTGACAGATCAGATTCCTTTTCTTGCATGGAAACAGCCTGTGGCCTTTCCTTTCCCCTTCATCATTTCATTTCCCACCCACCTCTCCCCCCCACCACCCCTCAATGCTGTGGATGGTTTGAGTCGATTTTGGTACAGTGATTCAGAGATTAAAGCAGAAAACTGGAGCTGTTTCAACAGGACGTGTTGATGGGTGCTGGTTTCTCTGTTCCCGGCCACATCAGTACATGGGACCCATCAAACCTGAATGCTGATGCTGTGAGCGCTTGCATTGCATCCGGACGTGGGCACTTGGTGTCCATCCCCAAGGCACTTGCATCCCTCGGGGATGGACAGAGGGACCATGGGACAAGACGTTACCAGGGCTCGAGTGTGCACAGTGCAGGCTATAGGTTTGTGCTTGTTATGTGATTTTTTTTCCCCAGAGAGCTTTCTTTGAGGCTGAATGGAGCAGAGAGCTTCCTTCATGCTGGTTGTGGTCCATGCAGGGCTGGGGAGCAGGCTGAGCTCAAAGGGTGCATCCTCCTTTGCCAGATCTGGCTCTACAGTAAAAGCTGGAAAGACTGAAGGTGGAGAGATGCCTCTGATCCTGCTAATAAAAGATGAGCAGAGCTAAAAGAAAGAGGCTGAAGAGGCAACTCTGGCTTTAAACAGAATAGCTAACAAGTGTTTTCAGCACATCTCCAGCTGCTTCCACTAAAGCCCATGGAAAACATCCACAACTCACTCTGCCGGCTGCAGGGGGTTGGAACTGGATGAGTTTTCAGGTCCCTTCCAACCCAAACCATCCTGCGATGCTGTGATTCTAATACTGCTAGCAGGAGGGCTGCATGTTCCCTGCAGGATTTTAACCTGGTAGAGGTGTTTTCAAGTTTCTCCTTGATTTCTGAGATTCACCCTCAGTTTATTTCCTCCTCTGTAGCTGGAATATTCTCAGCCGATCTCGCAGCAGTTAGTCAGACAAGGTCGTGTGAAATAATTGCAGTCCCTGCTCCTCAGCCTGTTTCTCTGCTGTAGAACATCCTTTTATTGTACCTGACCTTCAGGAGGTGGTTGCAATTCGATGGCAATGGCATCAGTATTTAAAAGATGATCCTTTTGGTATTTCTGGTTGATTTTCCCACCTATGAGGAAGCACAAGAAGCCATTCTTTACCACCAGCATGGCATTTGTCCAAAGAGACATTTTATGAGA
>NW_009940316.1:2241-20666 GCF_000696875.1 Nestor notabilis | reverse complement strand
GCAGGAATGGTCTGTTTGCTCTCTCACATAACTCCATACCAGAGCCTTCTCGTAGTTATTCCCGTTTTCCTTGTTGTCACAAGGTGATTTGCCCCCATCAGAGGGCAGTAAAGTGGGGCTGAAAGTGGATGTTTCCCACAGCTCATAGTTCATCACAGCCTGCAATGAGAGGCGACAACACGTCCATAATCAGAGCTGGCAGCGAGCAGTGGAACTGGATTTGTAAGAGCTTTGATTAAACTGTCAGCTGGAATGTTGGAGCAGATGCAAAGCATTTAAACATAGGCTGTTTGGTGGTGGGAGGCCTAATTCTTTCAATTTAAATGTTGGTTTAGGGGCAAAGCAATGGAATGTATTTACCTCTGGGTGCATACACACTTCTTGTGCTGTGACAAACTGGGAATTAGGAGGCTGTGTGTATAATCAGAAAGGCTTGATGCTCATGCTTGAGAAGGATGCTCTCCTGCATGCACTGGAGTTTCCCTTCAGCACCAGAGTACAGCCATGGGAAAGCATTAGGGTAGTAGGACGAGGTGACATTTGTGACAAACCCAGGCGGTTTGTCTCTTCCAGCCCATGGACCAGCCTGGTTCAAGGTTGGAGCAAGGTGTGAACTAAGCTCTGCAAAACCCAGCACCAAGCAATTAGGAAGGTAATTGGAAATCATAAATGATTTTAGAAGGGTTTAGCCTGGTGTTGTCCCAAGGAAAGGCCAAAATTAGAGGTGATGCTTCCATCTGCTGCCACTTAATTTCCAGTGATTTGGGTGGGACTTCAGCTCACAGTAAGAACTAAGCCCTATTTAAAGGAGACTCCAGATAAGCCTACTTAATGCAGTAAGTTTACTTACATTAGGGGGATCCGGCCTAGGAGGGGATTCTGATGCAGACAGGAGAGGTTTGCTGGGTGCTGGGGATGGTCCAAGGTGGGGAGGGAGCAGCACAATGCATGCAGGAGATCAGGATATGGCATTGGCAGAGTCATTTCCAGCTGCATTTGCCGAGTGCTTCCTTGCTCTTTCACAGCTCCACCTTGGAAAAGCATCTGCTTTGCCTACCTTTAATCCTTGATTTTATTGAAGGAGGCAGCTGGATACAGTTTTGCATCACCAACTGCAGAGACACTGGGACCTTGTAAAAACCATTCCTGTCTGTAAAGCAAAGTGAGCATGTAATAACTGCAGTGACCAAACAGTATTGTCACAGCGGGAGGAGGGCAGAGCAAGGGGTGAAGGAGGGGAGTGAGGTTTGTTCCTTCCTAAGACAAACCCTGGGAAAGCTTCCCTTTTAGACCAAGCAGTCTAAAGGCAGGAAGCAATAATCTGAAATTAATGGAAGACAAGAGCTTGCTTGCTCAGATTCACCACATTTACAGGCAAAGCTCTACCCTCCTCTTCTTTGGAAGCTGCTAGAGACTTAACACAAGTTTTTAGAGCTTCTCATTTGTTTTCCTATGAAACTTTCCACATTTATTTGGCCAGGGGGGTTGAGTGAAGCTGATCTCCTGGGAGGACAAGCCCTGCTTGTGTTATGTGAGTGATGAGGGAGTTTTCTTGCTCCCTCGCACACTGTCAGAAGCCCATTCCCAAGTGGAGCAGCTCGGTACCCACGGCTCATGGAGGGCAAAACTGCTCCTCCTGTGCTTTGGGCAGCTCTTGTTAAGATGCTTTAATGCCTCCATCCATCTTCTGCTGTGAAGCCTCCACAGCTCTGCAAACTCCACTGTAACTCAGCACTATTCCCTGTGCCAGGAATGTCACAAGGATGCTGTCCTGCAAACAAGGATCCTCTGCTCAAAGTGTGGAGAAGCTGTTTGCTGCATTCACCAGTCGTGTAGACACCACAGCAAACCTGCCAGCTCCCTGATTCTTGGCAATAGCCTTCAGTTACCTTTCCATGGTAACTTAACTGCCAGGTTTCCAGACAAGTGCTCACTGTGCATGGACACAGAAAGTCTCCCAGACTTTCACAGAAAGCACAAAGCACTTTTACAAGCTAAGAGGCCTTCACAAAACTCAGTTGGAATTTGCAGGCAGAGATGGATGCTCACAGCCCCACACTAAACTCTTGCACGCTTGAACCCATTTGGGTTATAAAAGCCTCTCCTATGAAGAGCTCATACACAGCAGCAATCATAAAAGTGAACCTCTATTTACAAGGCCTGAAGGCAATCCTTAATCACGAGCCCACATCTGAACAAGGTACTCCATCATTATAGGGTAAGTATGTAATGGAAACGCTGCCAAAGCCTTTGGTGGATGTCCCTTTATTTGTGTGTAATCCTGCTCTTCACCTCCCAGCGCAAGGGATGGCTCCACATCTGCACACCAAAGGCTGCAACAGGCTGCTTAGTGCATTGCCCCGGCCAGGACCATCCCCAGGGTGCTGGGCACAGTCCAGGGACCACTGTGGAGTGCTCCCCTCTTAGATGCGCCCCACTGGGGACCGAGGATGCCCAATCACTTGGAAGTGGGTGAAAAAGGACTTAGAGCACAGCTGGTTTGATAGGCTCATACTGCAGCAGGTGATCTCACTGCCTGGCAGAAGAAACCATCCCAAAATGAACAGATCCCTCCATATTCATGTATCACTGATGTCTCTGACCAGCCTCCTCCTCTGGAAAAAGCAGCTACGGATTGTGAAACCTCTCCCTTTTGCTGTCTGCATCCCACCTCTCCTGAGCTGCTGAGTGGCCTTGACTCATTTCTGGCTGATTTAGTTCCCTCCAGTAATGATTCACTCAGTTAACAGGTTCTCAAAAAGAGCTGGTTAAGGAAGGAGAAACTGCAACATTTCCTGATAAAGAGAAGCTCTTACATTTAATCTTGGTGGGTTTGACACTTTTCTCCTGTCATTCCATGTCTGGGACAAACCCTGTATTTGTTCTCAATCTACGAACACAGTTCAAATGAGCTGTGTGATGTCTGTGAAAACCCCCATCCTGTTGTCCCCCTTTCCATTTTCTCTTCTAAACAGATATGAAATGAAAGACTTGGGTGGTAATTCATGGTCTAGACACCGTGTTGCCACAACACATGCCTAACGCTGAGCTCTGCAAGAGTCCTGCTGTCTCAAAGCTGAATGTGCTGTTTCCTCTGTGACTCCTAATGGGGTCTGGAAAATGTCTACACAATAAGAAGAGCTCCAGCTAAGTAAGAGCAGATGACAGCCCCATGGTTGTTAGGGAGCATATCTTTTTCCCTGGGATGCCAGGAAGCCCTTCATCCTGGCAGCACAGATGGGTAGGAGCAGCAACAGTTCCTCCTGGAGGAAAGCCCCTGCTTTAGAGGAAACTTCTTTCTAATGTCCTGAAAACTCAAAAAGAAAGATGGGAAGTTCATTAACCCTGTAGGAGGAAAAAGCTCAGCATCTGGACAGGCTTCTACGTGGTGTGCAAGGGGCAACAGAGAGGTTTAAAGGAAAGGCTGAGAGAGGCCTTAGGGTAACAACTTCACAGCTCCTGGGTGCTCTCTGCTCCATCCACCTCTTGCCTGCTCTTTGGCGCAGAAGCTAAACCCACATGGGACCCCCAGGTTGGGTTTGTCTTGCTGGTACAATGTGTTTTGTTTAGAGCTCTTGAAATATACATGCAGATCCCTAAGAGCTCTCTCCTGATTTCAGCCTGTGACCGATTCACATGGATGGGAGTTACAAAGCTGTAAGACCCCTCCCTCAGTTTTACAGATTTGAGTTTGTCCTTGGGCAAAAGCTGGTGTCATTAAATGCCAGGAATCTTGGCACAGGAGAGCCCACGTCCTGTACCCTCTCATCCTGCAATTACTGGGCAGATAATGTTCTCAGCCAGGAAACGTCCATGGGAGCGGGACGTGGCTTGACTAAATGCCAGCAGAGCTGATGTAATCATTCACATGCTGGAGCTGTGAGAGTAAAATGTGCTACAGCCTTGTGCACGTCGTATCTGCACAATCCCAAACCAGGGAGCAGGAGGGAGACATGGGAGAAGGCATTGACATTCTCCTGGAGGCTGGTGACCTGTCTCCTGGCTCTCTGCGTTTCCTTTGCCAACATGGGATTGCTTCAAAGAGGAATTTCCTTACATCTCGTCCTTCCAATACCCAACTTCCTCACTCTTCCCATCCTCCTTTATTTTTTCTCCTAAGGAAAGCTGAAGAGGAACTTGTAGGACTAACACACATGTGCCTGGCACATGTAGAAGGTCGTAGTAACCAGAATATCCCCCTCTACACAGGATTTTTGAAACAGGGATGCAGTAGTGAGGTTGTCATAGAAACAGCTGTATGCTTCTCCCACAGAGTGGTAAAACAGGCTGCTGGTCCTCATCTGGAGAGGAATGTAGCCGGGATGTGATCCTGAGGGGCCTGTCACTCCCGAGACAACAGTAAAGGCACTCAGCATTTCAAAGGATGAGCTCTCATTCTGGTGCACTGTGTGTTGATGAAGATAATACAAGGTGTGATGCCTGCTCCCTGAGAAGGCTAAATGCAAGAGTCCCACTGAAGCCTTTCTTCAGGCAAAGTCTCTTTGAAGGAACTGGATGCCAAGACATCCAGTGAGATAAACTGCTTGTCATCCGTTTGATGATGAGTGGGTTCCCAGAGAAGAGAGAGTAACAAAGGAGCTGGAGTGACCAGATACTCTGAAGCGGTGTGTCTCGCAGGCTTTCATAACCCTTTGGTTAACTGTGGGCTTAAGCATTGGTTTAATAGCTTGAACATCAACAGATCAAAGTACAGTTTGCTCACAGTGTGGGTTGGTCAGAGTCTGCTTGGGTTTATACTCTATGTGTATCAACTCTGAATAGAAGGACAAATGACAAATAACAGGTAGCTATTTTCCAAACAAACTTAAATTGTCAAGATGAGCATGTTTATCAAACACTACTTAGTAACTAACTAATATCCAGTGATGTTACTAATGGCAAGCCCAGCATATTAGCTGCACCAGCCTTTCACTATTCACCCAGTTCTCCTAGTTCCTGGTCATCTAGGATTTGTTTCTCAATGCTATGAAGACCATCCCACCACTTTGGACATGGAAAATGGGATCTAGTATATGGAAACAAGCCCTACGATCCTGCAAGCAACCCCTGTATGAGGATTCTTTGGATCTGCTTTAAAGGTTCTTCATTGCTTCTGTTCTCTGCCCATCGTGGATCCAGTGTGTGACCCAATGATCAGACACATCCCAGGAATAAAACAGGCTGCTAATGAGTAATGAGCACTGTTCATGGTCATAAAGTTGTTACCATGACTTTTATTACTCCTAAGACTGATGCTGGGATGCAATTTACTCAGAGGGGCCAGTAGAACTAAGAGACTATCCAGAAACTACTTGGAAAAATTGCTCAGGAAAAGATTTTAACATAATTTCCACTTCTCTGAGGGTTATTTTGTAATTATGCTGCAAATGATCTCAAACAGCATCTTGAAGAACAATAGAAAAACCTGTCCTTGTTCAGATCCCTTCTTTAAGATACAGCTGGTGTTACTGGCTGTTCTTGGGGCTATTTACCACTTAAGCTGAGTTAAAGATCAATATTTTAAGCAGGTGATGTTTGTACCATGTGTCGGGGCAGAGACAAGAGTCTTCTGAAACGATCTCACCTGGACATCTCAGGGCTGGTGTCTGCCACTTGGGTACCAAATGTTTTTGTGAGCTGTGGCATGGTACAAAGCTGAAATGACTAGATAGGAAATCGATTATTCAGGATAAAAATGCTACACAAATATTATCTTTCATTTCTCTGTAACCTTCTTTGCAGAATGTCATCTGCTCTTAAGGAACAAATAAGTTTTTAGTGGGTGTTCACTTCTGGTTTTTCCTGATGTCCCTGTACCAGGCATTATTTGTCACACCATTAATTCCTTCCTCTATCTGTAAGCAGATGAGAAAACTCTCAGACTCTAAAGAAATTAAACCTTGCCTTCAGAATCAGAAATCTCTCAGGATAATAAACAAATAAATCCTAATGAAGGCAGAGAAGCCCACAGTTACCCAGAGCAGCAGGTAGAGCTCAAGAGTACTGGAAGCTATAGCTCACCTCTGACGCCAGCTCACACCAGAGCCAGGTAAAACATCTTTTAAAGTATTTCCTGGTAAATCCTCAGCTTAAGGATGCACTACGAGAAAATTAATACAAACCCATATTTACATGCTGGAACAGTGGCTTTAATTATTTTTTAATCAGTAATTAAAGAAAAAATAATTACTGAAACTTGAAGCTATTCCATCTGATTCTCACTCTTACAACTTGCTGGTATTCATCTATTAGCATGTGAAGAGGGCAGTGATTACACTCCTGCCAGTACATGATGTTTACCAGAGCAGGATTTGCCTTGAGTGGCCTAAAGCAAAGGCAGACTAATTTAGTTCACAAAGGCAAATTAAACTGATAGGCTTTAATTAGGGGAAGCGCCATCTACATCCCAATATGGGGCATAAGGTTATTTGTACTCAGCACAGTCTCAGAGAAGATGACAGCAATTCTCTTTTCCTCTCTCTAAGGCAAAACTTCTGAATCAAAATAAACATTCTGGGTTTTGGACTGCGTATTCTCCTCATCCCATCTGCCATAATCATAACCTGAACTCCACTTTGATTTCCATTTTTTCCTTTAGTGGGGGAGTAAGGTCAATTTGAACATGTTGCTCCTTTCTGTGCTTTCTGAAAGCTTTCTGTGAATATTTCCATTAGCCTAAAGCCTGGTTCACTTATTTTTCTCTCTATTTTATGTGTCTGCCTAGAGATGTACATGCAACCAAAGCCTAGAAGTTGGGGCTGACTGACCAAAACCCTATTAAACACCACAGCTCTGAATCCTGGAGCATCTTTTCAAGTGTTTTATTCTTCTGGTGCAGCTAAAGTCAGTTTTATACACAACTGCAGTGATACAGCTGTGTACAAGGTGTGCAATCCACTGATCAGGTTGTAAGATTTGGGCATGAAGAACAGGCTAAAACATGCTGCCAAGAAGAAAAGTGCTGAAGGTGTTCTAAGAAAGGCAGAATGAAGGAGAACATTTTCAGTCTACAACTATGATCTACAGTGGCTGTTTTAAGTTCTGTGCACAGAAAAGCATAGTAAAGCCTCATTTTTAATCTACATGCTAATTCTCACTAGTAAGGATTCAACGTCTGGACTATAAAAAGACAATGATGAAGACAAAATCTATTAAAAAGGCAAAACAAAACTCTTGAACACAAAGCCTGTAAAATAGAGGCTTGGGTCAAAAGCCCTCACTGACGCAGCTGGTTTGCAAAGAAATGGTAGTAGCTTTTAGCAGGAGGGCAATTGCTGGATAGTGCTCTGCACATCCTGAATTCAGATAATACAAATAGCTGCCTGTGAGAAAAACAGATAGGCTAATGGCCTCTCCTCTCTGCTTTACAGAGCAGGGCTATTCACAAATGTACACTGGCTGGGGGGGGGTGTGGGTATGTGTGTTTTGCTCTTTGCTTTATATGTTCTCTCTTTGATCAGCTGCTTTTAAAAAGTAAAAACCCTGTAATACAGGAAACCAAAATGGAATTCTGCTCTGTGTCATCTTTTCCCCTTTTTGACATGCCACATATTTAACCAGGTGCCCTACTAAGGTAATGGATGAATGGCATTTGTTACATTGCTCTGCTGGAGCAGATGAAGCTGATGTGTTCTCCATTATTGGTGCCTTGCTTCCAGGGAAGTCAGAACAGATCCAGAGCTCAGTTCCACATCCAAGTGCTTATTGTGAAAGTCACAACTGCTATTCACAAGCTGTTTAGATGGGCTTTTTTGCTGGAAAAAACCCTATATTTATTGACTTGAAGGTTAAAAATCCTTGGATTCATTTTTGGATTACATAAGGAAGCGTCTCAGACTGGGAGTGGTTTTGCCAATAAGCAGATTGTCATCTAACCTGTGCAAACTCTTCCTTCCTCACTAATAATGTTTGAGCAGCTTAAAAATCTATCATTTGTTTCCTTGCTGAGCATGTGATCTTCTGTTAGGCAAGCAGTTTTATTGCTATCATTTCAGGCTGCCTAGCAAGCTACCAATGTTATATCTACATCTATGTATATCATTATTATTCACAAGAAAGACTCACTCAACTTATTCACTCATTAGGGTGAAACCCCCAAATATCACATACCGTACAAGTTAGGCATATATGATACAGATTCATTCTAGATGTAATGAACTGCCTTTAAGCTGTATTTTAAACTCGCTATACTTCTACAGGCAAGGTTATAAATCCTATAAAAAGCTTTTAAAAGCAAGACTCAAAGCTCACCATGAGAATATATCAATGCATTTTAATCCAAATAGAAGAAAATACAGTGAATTTTGTGTATAATATTATCCATAGATTTTATATGAAAGATTCTAGACTCCATTTTTCTTCCAGACTTTGCAGTTAGTACAGCCATTACTCCTAATAACCTGCTAATTTAAGAACAACAGGGTAGTGCATACGGTGGGCCATGCACTTCTGTCTGTCAATAAAAATACTGTTTCTTTTCACAGCTATTTCCTTTTCTAAATCCATCCGTGTGTCTTCCAGGTTCCTCAGAGACTGTTCAGATTCCAGCAGTTTTTGCTTCAGGGATTTAATGGTCTCCGTTAGTTCTTCGACTTCACCGATCAACCTAAACAGAATTACAGTAAGTAGTAAAAGAAAGAGCAGAAAGAAGCCAGTTAATGTTTGAAAAGACATAGAACTATATAGGACTATAGATATAGATATAGAACTATAGTAGGAATAAAGATCAACAGCTATGGAATCATAATATCCAACAACAAAGGAGCTCAGAGAGGTCCTACATACTTGGTCATAAGGAGGGTTCACTTTCACAGCTTCTATATAGAAGTATCCCATGATTCAGACAGTACCAAGAATGTCTTTTGCCACTAAGCACAGTGAAACTGTCTATCCTCACCCTCTCCCACTGTGTAGAACACTTGTTCTAAAATTATAGGACAAAAATTGTTAGATAAATCACCCAGTTTGATTGGATCTACATTTTGTTAAGCCTGGTTTTTGATATCTGTTCACTGGTATAAAACCCAAGGATTAAAGATGATACTTGTACCAGAGATCAGAGAACAGTTTTTAAAAGCAGATAAGCTTTTAAAGAAGCAGTAAAACTTCATTTTTAAAAAGCAGCAACCCATTTTAAAGCAGCACATCGTTTCAACTAAAAGGCAGTGGGGGTTACATGCTCTACTGCAATCTGCTGCAGAGAAGGCACATATTTACTTCCTGGGAAAACAAGATCCCTGTGTTCTGGGCAAACTGAGTAACTACAAACAGTGTAAGCCTGGCAATTAAACACATGCCCATTCAGCAAAGCACTTGCCCGTGTCCTTAAATCCCAGTGAAGACAAAATACATACTGAAAAGCTTGTGCATGGATGGGTTGCTGAATCAGGACCTTAAATAAGTGTGTCTGAGATGGTACAAAGCACCTGGATTAACTATAACTCCTTTTCTCACTGTAGTAAGCTCAGCATATTGGCTTTGAATGGTAGGTTCTTTGCTACAAGGATATTATAAGCCTGCAAAAGCTGGTCCCCCACTTCTAACGGTAGGAAAATGTGAAGGAGGAGAATCAATTGCAAAGCCTGTAATGAGATCAAAACTGACAAATGTGACATTCAGACCTTTAATTTGAAAGGATTTGTTGACCTCCAGTTTTAAAATGGATTATTACTGGAAATCAAATGCCACCAGCCCGATGCTTTGTAGTACTGAGGACTTGTCTCAGACTATGTGTATGTTGCAGCCCATTTATATCCTCAGCACTTGAAGCATAATTCATTTGGCACATAGTCCACCTTGTGGTGACTTTTGCTAAAGAGCCACAGGATTGCAAGTGATCCACATGCTGTCCAATTTTTCTGGATCATATATCAAAAAGAAACCACACAGTTCAGAGAAGAAAGTACAAAGGCAAAAGGCAGATTTGAGTCTATAGATTTTCCACTTGCCAATACATTAGGTTAAAGTGATATTTTCCTCACAGTGATTTCAGTCAATTGTATTATTTCTGACTTATATCAGAATCAAACCTAGTAATAAAAGCTAAAGGCTATGTGTTGCCAATAAAAGGTGCAAAACCTGTCTAACAACACTTCTGGATAGAATGGACACCTTAGAGGACTTAAGGGTTTACCTGAATTGTGCTTCGTCTCTGCAGAGCTCTACGTTGGGCCTAAAAGACCTGTCATACAGTCTTGTTTGAGCAACTTTCATGGGGGCTTCTTTGTCTTTGATGGCTTTTTTGAGAGCAGCAATGTTAGCTTCTTGATCTCCAATCTCCCTAAGCACCTAAGAGGACACCCAAGAAAAAGAACTGTTTAAAAACAGATACACACTCTGTCCATCTGTTCATGGTCCTAGTGAAGCAGTTATGGGTTTGACCTCCTGTTTAGCCAGAATAGAGAAGAAATAGAAGTTCAAAGGTGGTTTTGACCTCTGTATTTCTGCTACTAAAATGAGAATCTGGTCTTTCTAAAAAGCAGCAGAAAATATTCTGCGGCCTGTTCAAAATCTCTTTCGTGTCTCATGTGAGCTGACAACACATCCCACCTCCATGAATTGCTTTTAATTGTAAATTTTTAGCTGTACATTATCCAAGAAGAATTCAAGTTATTTTGAATGAGATTGAGAACTTCCATTTGACTTTCTTCATATTTACCTCCATCTCCTGGTTAGAGAAGCACAACACATAGGAGAAAGGCTAAATTGGAGCCACGACCAGACTCTTGTCAGGTAGTAAGCTGACACAAAATAGTGTTTGATACCTGACGTGGATACGTTTTCTTCTAGAGGACAAATCTACTGTGATCTTCTCGAATGAGACTTCAATGCCTGTAGCCAGCATTCCAAAACCAGGACTTACGTTTTTCAAATGATGCTCTAGGTTGTGTTTTGCATCATCCAGCTCCTCACAGCGCCTGACAAAAGCCTCATTCACAGCAGCACATTGCCTCCTCAGGTCCTCAGACACGTCGTGAAGGATACTGTCAATCAAGGCACGGAGATTGACGGAAGCCAGTTTTTCTCGTTCTGCCCTATAGATGTTGTCATGAGTGAACTTGGCCCATGTCTCTGGTGTTGAGGCACTGGAAGAAGAGGTGAATGGTAAATAGGAACCTTGCTCTTTTGTTCCAGTTGCACTCAAGAAGACAATCTGAAGCTGGTTCTCTCATGGCATAAGTGTTGTCAACCTCTATTTGATGTCGCTGTTGCATGCAGTCCAGACTTACCATGAAGGAAGACAACTAATTCTTTATAAAATGAATAAGCTCTCATTCATTCTGTAGTTTCTGAGGGAATTAATACACAAAGTCATCCAAAGTTCTTCCAACTTCAGATGCTACTAAGGTAAAGAAAGTAGACACATATTTTTTTGTGCAAGCACAAGCAATTAAGTCATGAGCAAAGAAACCCATGAATATATTTAATCTTGACAGTCTGTGTCTACTTTGAAACAAAAAGAAACAAGATCTCTGGTTATACTTCACCCTTTTGAGCAGCAGAAGGAACTACATAGCACCTGGAACACTGCATCATATGAACACTGCCTGAAAGGGGAGGGGGAAGCAGCAGGATTTAATGTAATAGTTATCCTCTCTGTTTCTGGAAGCACTTGCCTTTCCCAAAAGAGTGGCATGCCTGCTGATGTCAAACAGTAGGTCTCAATAGGATTTAGACCAGCCTTTAACAGTATAAAGCCCATTTCTAACATCTATTGCATATAGTGAAGCAACTTTACCATCAGTGGCATGCCATGCTGACATGGCAGTACTACCTTTACTGTCCATGCAGCTATTTTAAAGCTTTGACATTGTATGTCCAAAGAAGCAGCAATCACACCTTTAACTCAGACCAGCATGGCAGCTTTCACTGACACAGAGGATGTGTTGTAGCTCACCAGAGGATAAAGACAGCAACTACTCACCTCTCCTCATACTTCACTGAACTAGGATGGAACTGGATGTTGGTGCTCTGGTTACTGTATCTGCCACATTTATCATCAATGTTGTACGTCTCAACTTTGTCTGACCAGTCCATTTCACAAATCTCTTTGTGATCTCGATTTAACCTGAGAAGTCATTATTATTACACACTGTTAGTGGAAAACAATACAATTAACAAAGCTGTCACAGACATTTATGAAGCTAAGCTCTGAGGCTTTGTCTTTCAAGAGCAATGAGAACATAAACTTTCCTTTCTGTATGGAAAATCCTAACCAGATCTTCTCTCCCACAACTATCTGCTGGAAGGACAGTAAGCTTGATGTGCTAATCCTTACCCTAGACATTCAGGACTGTTCTGTGCCTCCTGAAGGCTTAGAGCTCTTATACCCTGAGTTAAAGGAGTTGTTGGACTTTGTATTTCACATAATAATCCTAAAACACAGGATTTTTTTCAATAGTGGTTACAGTTGCAGTTAAATGGGGAGAACAGGTAGGAGTTTCGCCTAACAGAACACTCTTCTCATACTAAGACATCAGGTAGTGCTAGTAGAAGAGCCATCCTCCTCATTCTGCAGCATATTGAGTGCAACTCAAATTTAAGACGTCCATAAAGTGACCCTCTATCATTCTCTGAGCCCTCCTATCCAGCCTTTCAAAGACTGCAGCATGCAGGCAGTGTTGTTGTCCTTGGAAGAGAGAAGTACAATGATATGTAGTGTAAAAACTGCTCCTTTGTTGCCAATTAAATGAATCACAGGTCGCCCAATTAATCAGAATGACTTCAGATTACAAAAGACAGGGGGTCGTTATCAACTGTTAACACCAGATGGCACTCTGACCTAAGGAATGGCAGAGACTGCTGGCCACTGATGCCAAACGACGATACTAAATAGTGCTAAAACGATCTTATATCAATTACAAAAAGCGAAGCCTAAACTCGGTAGACTTTTCTCATACTCTGATGTAATAGAACTACTTTAAATTATTTTGCGTTCATAAACATTCTTTCTGAATATATTTCACTTTATCTGGTAAATAGCACAAATTAGAAGAGATGAACAAAAAATAAAACCTAAACTATCAAGGCTTACAGCAGAGGATTCCTTCATATCGATGCACCTTAGGATTCGGGTAACATCTTTCCAACGGGCTTGTTATAAATTAAAAGCAAATACTCCTTTTGAATTGCAAAGAACATCCATAGTGATACAGAAGGTAGAATGAAGGTTCATATTTTATGTTCATACTGACATCTGGTGGCAAAAAACTCATCTTGAAAAGGTCCTTTGATCGGATAAACTATTTTAAAGAGCCTATATTACAAATGTATTACAAAGCAGAGTGATATCCAGATACTTTCATTGCACTGAAGTTTAGTGTTGGAGAATTAGAGAACTCAATACACAGACTGGAAACCAGGAATGAAAATCTAAATCATGGCTCTAGGGTACAATTCCTCCTACCTTATCCTACTTGAAAATCCTGGAGTTTCATCACTGAGCACCTTTTTTCAGGTTTAAACAGAATCCACACAGCTCATAAGTCTGGCACTGGGATGATCTTTATCCCCTGGGCAGTTTACCCCTATATATTTGGCTGTATAAGTTAGCTACAATGGTATCATGGAAATTGTCTTACCGCATCTGGTTAGCAGCTTGCGACAAAGTTCTTTTCAAAAGCTCCTGAATATTTCTGATCAGTTCAGCTTCCTAAACAAAAACATTGAGACTTCTGTGATATCCAGAGCAGAACGTACTCTCCTGCAGAGCAATTTGATTTCAATGGTTGTGGATAAATACTTAAATCTGCTGCTCATTACTCACTCTTACCCTGCTATTGGAAGACATGATTTACCGAGGAGTTAGCAGATGCTGAGGTAGCTCAGTGGTAAGTCTCAGGAAGCAGCAATACTTCCAATACCTTTAAAGCCTGGGGATTCATTATTTTCATCTTGCATATTCTATGAAAAAGTCTGTGTTCTGTGAGATTAAACAGAATATCTGAATTACTTGCACAGCCTTGAAGTAGGGAAAATTAGGCAACAGCAGATGAGCTTCTCTGGCAAGACACTGTCTTCCAGAACCTGCTGAGTCCTTGCAGGTACCTTTAGAGCTGCCTTGTCCTGTTGGAAGTGTTTTATCTGTATGCAAGGGAGAGGCTTCCCAACATCCTGAAGCTCTACAGAAATATACTTTGTCTGGTGATAAGGTGCTATTTAACATAGAGTATCAGCATCTTGCTGGTATTTACTAAAACCAGAAGTTGCTACTCTATGATTTAAACACCTATTGCAGCAGGTTAGGAAAGCTGTCATAATATAAGCCCAATGACACTTAGAGCTTTATTTTTTTATTAGATCTGTTTACTCCAGAACTCATTTTGCCCCTGGTGATGGATAGTGTCAAAGGACTGCAGAGTTATCTCAAATATGCAATGTTGACTCAGGGGTTGATTTCCTCTCAGCTGCAAGACATGAAGCTTTGCCTCACCTTGATAATGGAGCCAATGTCTGCAGTTTCAGCTCAAGCTGGTTTTAGCAGTAATGCTTACTTCAACACAAACATGATTAAACCAAAAAAAGACCATACTTTCTAATATTCTCTTACTGAATAAAAGTACCAGGTGCTCATTTTTGACTGCAGTAATGCTGCTTTAGGGATTAACCATCAGTGCTGAGTGACTTAACTGACCTGGTGATTACATAGTATTATATAAAACACAGTCCAGCAAGCATTTTCCTTGTTATTACTTAATATTCAAGGCTCAAATATTAAAAAGAGCTTTTGTATATGAAAACCTCCTCATTAATTTAGCTGGTTTACATCAATGATAGTCATCCAATGACAGCTAAGGGAGTATATCCTTACTAATAAACTTTATTCCCAGAACACTGCTGGCACTCATTCATCTTTGTACTGGTTTTGACAAATGAGTGTGTATGTCCCTGCAGTGTCAGTTTCTCCATCATAGGAAACCAACAGGGACCATAAGAAAGATCATTTTATTTCCAAATGGAAAAGGATGGTAAACATAATTGGAAAGAAAATATTATTTTTAAGGCTCTAAAAGAACAAAATTAAAATGAATACATAGCTGAAGGTATCATTTTACAAACTATGAGAACACTAAACCTCACTTCCTGCAGGGAGGAAGTATTGCAATGGATGAGTTGTCAAAGTAAAAATTCCCAGGATTTTAAAGGGTTGAGAAGACCCAGCACTCAAAATTACATTTTCAGTAATTGATATTATTTTGTGTTGGATGTAAATAAAGAGACCACCAGTTTCCTATGAGTAATTTCAAATTAGAAAAGCCTTCCTTTAGCGGTTTGAAAGAGTGAAATAATGCAGAAAGAAAGAACTCCCCTGTGGAATGACCTAAAATAAAATTTACAAATGGCTTCCTTGTTGAGGAGATACACATTCAAATATGACATTTAAAACTGAAGAGGCAGTTCTCATCGCTAATGGCACCCTAAGACTGGTTAGAGTGAATAAGCAGGCGTAAATGACAGCGACTTTCAATGCTTACCTACTAAATCCTAACTTTTAAAATAGATTAAAAGTCATGTTGTATGTTGCTGTGGCACTAGGTTGAAAAGGAAGATACTCAGTCCCAGCTGTACTGTTAGATGTGGCGGTACAATCCAGCCTGTTGCCCACCCATAGCTGTGGCTGGCTCATGGGATCAATGTGGGAGAAGGTCCACACTGCATGAACACCTGCCAGGTAGCAACACCGACAGAGGAGCAGGACCTGGGAACCTCAGATACCATGTGGAGGACTTCAAAAAGGCCATGTCTGCTCCTTCACGTGTTCTTTGCAGAGTAAAGTCCATCAACAACCTGCAGCCAGGGGCACAGCTCTCCTGGAGTCAGTGATTTCACCCATAAACGTGTGGGTGATTCCACACTAAAATCCTGAGGGCAGATCTGGGTTTCAGCAAGTGACAGAAGAGATGACCTTTATGTCATGTCACCTTTATATGTGGTGGCAATCCATCTGAGGGCTCAGTCTCAGTAAGAGGAAAAGCATGTGGAAGAATTCTAGTAACTAGCAGCATCTCGGGTTCAGAGAACAACATTAACTGACATTTACATTTGAAATGTCTTTTTCTTCTCCTTATTTTCCCCATATATGTCATCATGTGCTGTCTATTAAAATGAAATACAGTCAAATCTGAAGTGATCTTGGCTTCTTTTCAGCTGTCTTCTCCACAGTTAATACTAATAATAACCCTCTGTTATTATAAATGGTTGTCAATTAACAGGGAGGGAACATTTGATAGTTCAGCATATTCCCTGCCATTGGTTTTATTACAGTATTTAATGTTTATGATGCAGAAGTTGAATTTTCCTCAAATCTTGTGATAAAGCCATCCCAGTTCATGACTTTGTAAGTGTCTAATTAATGGTGCAAAGAAAACATTTAAGAGCAGATGTTTGTGCCTTCTATGAATTTACAAACTCAGGTCTTTTGCAGCCTTTTTTTTCCATCAGTGAGTTGCAGATGTCAGCAATGTCTAAATACAGCACCCAGAGCCAGCACGATACAGTGTGAGAGCTGCTAAGAGGAACTGGTAGAACCGTGTGAGAGAGGCTATGCAGTCACTCTTGATTTCAAACCCAGCTGCATCCATCCATCCTTCAGCAACAACGTGACACCAGATGTTCCACACATCAGCACAGCAAACAAAAGCAAGTGAGCTCACAGATCTCACTGGCTTTTGACCCCCAAACAGTGTTTAAGAGGAAAACTGTTCATTAGAGCTGGGAGTGAAAGCAGGTACCATCTTCAAAATCCCAGCTCTGTGACTGGCCCTTTTCCTGCTGGTCTCTGAATTATTTCAGATATTGAAAATAAGCACTGCACTCTGAGCTGTCTACGTACAGGAGTGTCCTATTGCACACTGGTTCACCTGGCAGAGGGCTTGGAAATGGTATTCTGTTGTCTTCCTTGCCCCGTTACTGCACTTAGCAGGAGCACATACATATGAATCCTTTCTCCACCTTCTTAAACTTTAATTTTACACAGTTGACAGGATCTTGGCTGAAGCCTTTGTCTTTGGCATGAGGGAATAGCTGGGTCTGACTTCATTGTTGAAGCAAACAGACAACAAATCAACACTCTGAGTCTAGGGTAGAAAAATGGTGTCAATGTAAGTACATCCACTTATTCCACAGTCAAATCTGGCACTCAGCTAATGAGTCTGGACAGTGGATATGTGGAAATAACCTTGAAATGCAGTATATACGCAGCTGGAACATGATTTATTGGCAGTTCACCACCACATGGGCAAGTCCTTTGCTAGGGCTTACATTTTCAAAATTAAATGTATGCACATAAACTTACTAAACTGTCATTAAACTGATGCAAAGGGGAGTCAGAGGAGATGTCATATGGGTTTTGGAAGACAAAAACCTCATACAAAACAGATACCTGGACTGCTTTTTAAATTCAGCTATTTCCAATGCAGCAGCACAAAGTAAATATGCTGCAATGGAAACAGGACAGATGAATTAGACCCAAAACTCCCTACAAGAAACAGGTGGTGTGCCAAAAAAACAGGAAACCCCCCATGTTATCTGGATGCATAAAATTTCCATCAGAAATACCTCTGTTTTCTTTGTGAGTCATCTGAAGTGATTCCTACTGAACAGATAATGAAAGTGCAATTACATGCAGAGATTCAAAACTGCTTGTGTCTGTGTGTTTGATGTTGTCTCTTCAAATGTCATCTCCTGGGAGGCTGCTGAAAGGTGGTTGTCACAGCAGGATGCTCTGGGAACTGGGAAATGTTCTTCACTGCTGCAGAAAACTGACAGTGCTATGAAATGCTTTTCCATGACTATGGGAAAGGTAGTCCCTTGTCCAGACATGCTCTTCCCCTGGCTGCAGGTTCCCCCATGCACGAGCAGGAATATGGCAAAGATACCAGAGAATGATGCCAACACAGGCCTGGACTTCTAGTAGGAGAGGAAGAATTTCAAAGGAAGGAAAATACTCTAGAATATCAATTAGTTGTATAATTAAAACTGCAAGGAATGGAACATCTATTTCCTAATATAGCTGACTTTTGGAAACTGTGTCTTCTTTTCCTCAGTTTTTGCATGGAAAGAGAATAAATTAAAACTATCTCCCTTGCATTACCATTTCTGAAGAGAGTTAAAATTAGAACATGACTGGACAAGTGAGCAACATTCAGAAAAGGTATGTCAGTACTTTAGTGATAAAATTTGCATAACTCCTCCAAATAAGCGAACACTGTAACACAGAAGTACCAGGGAACTGGACCATTAACTTGGAAATCTGTGCAGTGAACAGTCAGAATTCACAGAAGAGAAGCTCTAAGTGTCAAGAATTATTAGTTTTGGAGAGAGTAAGAAATACAAAGTACAATCTGACTTCTTGCAGTGAAAGAGGTAAGAGTATTGCTGCAACTTCAAGAGCTGGCAAAGCCACAGAGGGCACATTTTAACACATA
>NW_009940316.1:466-2210 GCF_000696875.1 Nestor notabilis | reverse complement strand
TTGAACCCCCCCCTGCCGTAAAATGTATTCCTTTGTGAAAATGGGAAGGATTTCCTCTGATATTCTGTACTCCTCTTCCGTCTGCACTGCAAAGGTCATTGGCATGGCAACAAAACCTTCATTTCTCAAGAGTCCATCTGCTGCTGGCACACCCGCCCCAACTGAACTCACATCATTCCTTTTTGATGACATCCTACTTGGCTGTTGACAGTCTGTCGTCACGGGCGCACAATCCCAATTTCAGGTGAAGAATTAGCAGCAGCAGATGCACTTCTGAGCAATGAACAAACTATTCCCTGAGATCAGGAGGAAAGAAATACACAAGAGAAAGCCTGCCAGGCAATGATTTCTTTTGGTAAATCTTACATTCCATGATTTCTCTGAAACATCAGCAGCTGCTGAAAAGAAGTTCTTTCCTTTAATCAGAATCTCATAACAATTCACACACTGAACTATCCTATAGACTAACTCTCACGTTTATCTTTTTGACAGGATCAACCTCTTACATGTTGATTAATATTCAGCAATGGTACACAATTCCTATTTGAAATATTGCTAAATGCTATCATGTTAAACACTGTCATGGCATCAGCTATGTAAGTCTCCTCAATATTTTTCTGACAAGCAGTATTAATCATCTGGTTTAATCAGCAACTCATCATGAATCAACTTGCACAGTATATTGGAGACTGCAGGCAAATAATCATTCTTTTATTTATGGGACACTAGAATAGGTGTAATTCCAGAATGAAAAATGAGCCCGAATCTGTTCCCTGTAACATGGGCAGCCACAGTAATTACACCAGCTTTGAAGGCAGTCTGCACACAGTGCTGGGTCTCAGTGACAGATAACTAAGTGTCAGCTGAAGTAGAGAGTTCTCTACGGGAGGAAAAGGATCAAAGAAAGTTCAGGAGAATCTCAGGTTTGTTGAAGTAACACTGTCAGAAATACCATCTGTCTGTGCCCTCTGCTTGCCTCCAGTTATCATCTTGTGCAGGTGTCACACAACTACATCAAGCAGGATGTTTAAACCATGGTCTGTGTTGAGACACTATTGTACGGTGCTGGATCACCACCTCGTCATGAACCTTGGCAAGACTACAGCATCAGCCTCAGAAGGAAAAGGTAATGGCAGAGTCTGCCAGGTTTGGACAGCTCAAGCATGGATAGAGGCCAAAGGGCGTTTCACTGGTCCTGAATACTCTGCTTATTGGGTGCTGCATTTTTAAAGTGTAACCTGTGGAGATAAGGGCACTTTAACCTAAGTGGAGACTGGAAGAAGTTTAATGCCAGAATAGGATGCCCACCTTGGTTCAGGAAACCTCTGTTTTGATTTTGTTTGGATCTAGTCTGCAAGAGGGGGTTCTGGTCTCTAGTCATACTCATGTAATTTTTAAATACTTTTTAAACAGAGGAAGGATTTTAAACAATCTTTCTTAAATCTAGAAGTGACAGAGAACAGGCTGCCAGGAAGGAGCCCTGTGCCTCAGCATTGCCACAAGATACCTTCATGACCTGCAGTTATCACCTACTGACCAAGCTGTTCATCATTTCAGAGAGCAGAGCAGCACTAAGAGAGGCTGCTAAGAACTCTTAACATCCTAACGTCCTGCTCACCTTCAGCAACTCTTGTTCTACCTCATCATTGACCAGGTCTGGGGGTTGCCTCCTCTCCCGACACTGCAAGTTGTCAGTGGCAATAGCATAGGGCACCGCGCTGGCATCAAGCGCCCTTTCCAGCCG
>NW_009940316.1:0-435 GCF_000696875.1 Nestor notabilis | reverse complement strand
GGGGCCCCGCGCTGGCATCAAGCCCCCTTCCCAGCCGCAGCTTCTGGGCTGCCAGGAGGCTGGTCTCGGCATCCATGTCCTCAATCTGCTTCTGGAGCTCGGACTTCCAGAAGTGTATGTCCTGCAGGCGCTGGCCCACGGCGGCTGTGGAGTTCTGCTGGGCACGCTGGGTAGTGGCAGCGGCATGAGCAGACAGCTCCTTGGACTCGGCCCGATTGCACTCGCCCTGCTCGCAGAAGCTGAAGGCCTTGTTGTACAGATCAGAGTTGCTCTGGTGCCACTCGTGCGGCAGGTACTTGGCAGTACGGAAACCGGCCGTGCTCAGGCCGCTGGAGGAGTCCGGCCCCGTGTTCAGCGCCACCTCACACACCTTCCTGGGTAGCTCGGAGACGGGCACAGTCTGCGGCGCCGGCTCCTTGGTCATCAGCGCCTTGG